>NC_043978.1:2134142-2399142 GCF_902148855.1 Sphaeramia orbicularis | reverse complement strand
GTTCATATTTCGGGTCAATGTGCACGTCCGTCAATATGTCCGTGTGGAACTTGCACAGATTTAAAGTTCCACATCAAGCAACACCTTTCGTTCCTTTTTTTTTCTTAACATACTGTGCCGTTTCGGTACAGCTGTGTACCGAACCGAACAGGTGTGTACCGAAACGGTTCGGTATGTGTACCGTTACAGGCCTCATATATTATATATATATATATATATATATATATATATATGTACACACACACACAATCATAAATCCTCTAAAGACCCCCACAGACAAATACTGATACTGAAAAACAGTGTGAAGAAATAATAAAGACTGAAGAAGATTAAAGCAGGAAACAAACGATTCGATTCCAAAAGACTGAAGAGTGAGTGAGTGTGTGTGTGTATGTGCATACCTCCTTGTTGAGGCGGTTGAACACATACTGCTGAGTGACCACCTCAGACCAGTTCCTGTCCACCTCCTCCCCCAGGTGTGTGTCCTCACACTCCTTCAGCTTCACCAACGCAGTCACCTGGACCCGAAAGCACAGGCACCAAAAAACACACTTTATTTACTCCAGTACAATTACACACACACACACACACACACACACACACACACACCTACCTGAGTATTAAAGGCGTCCTCAGTCAGTTCACTGAGCTTCTCCCCAAATGAAGTCAAGAACTCTTCAATCTTCAACTCCACAAGCTCGGTGCTGAGAGGAGAGTTCAGCAGAGAGCCATGGATTATTGGTTATAGAGTGGGGTGGATTTCTTCAGTCATTCATCAGCTCCACTGGCTTCTCTTTCCAGGGCCAAACAGATGAATTGTAGCTTGGGTTTGGGTGAACAGTGAGATAAATGATACGGCAGTGTCTGGAAAGCGCTTCAGATAAATCCCATCGTCCTTTTGGGCAAATGAAAGGTTACCATTGTGTTGCGGACTCACTTGAACTTGGTGGCTTGTGTTTCCACGGTGACAGAGAAGCCCAACACGCCTGAGGTGTTTCTGCAGGTGGGGTAGACGTGGTACCTGCAGAAAGAGACATGAAAACACATACAGCCAGGATTAGAGTCTGCATGGCTGATAAAAACACAGCCCCAGTCCACAAAACACCAAAACTGTCGCTGAACATCTGACAAAGTTTATGCCCCGTTTGTCCTAAAGCGTCTGGCAGCAGATAAACCCACAGAAGAAAGAAAGAAGACAGAAACAAAAGCCCAGAGGCAGGTCCTGGGACATCATGGTGCTTATGTACTTTATTACCCACCTTATATAGACATGAAACACAGACCAGGGCCGTCAGAGTCCTGTTAGTTCAGGTTCCACATTCAGCCCAGTCTGATCTCCAGTACAATAATAACACAATAACCTATAAATCATGACAACTTTTCCTCTTTGTTTTAGTTCAATAAAAAAACATTAAATTATAAAAAATATTTACATTTACAAAATTTCACAAAAAAATTTGAATAACCTGAAAAAAACTGAAATTTTGTAAGAAAAATAAGAGCAATTTGAACAATATTCTGCCTCAATTCATCATTTATACATGTGTATTACACACAATGTTAACCAAACATTTAAGAACAGATAGAATATTGTAAAAAATTCCACAGAATTATCTCCAGACATTGCAGGTTGTTCATATTTGTTCAAGTTACTCACATTATATTGTTATAGGATCGTCTGTAAATGTAAATATTTTCATAGTGTCGTGTTATTTTTTTCACATTAAATCAAGAAGAAAATCTGTAGTTATTATTATTTATAGATGATGTTATTATGGTATTAGATCCCATTGGTCTAAATGTGGAACCAGAAGTAAAACCAGTGGGACACCCCTGATGGTTCATACCTTCAGTGGAATTTTTTTCCACTTCCCCAAATTCATTCTACGGGCCAGATTGGACCCTTTGGTGGGCTAGTTTTGGCCCATGGGCCGCATGTTTGACACCCCTGTGTAACACAGACCAGGGCTGGGGAAGTCCTGTTCGTTCAGGTTCCACATTCAGCCCAGTCTGATCTCAAATGGGTCACACCAGTAAGATGAGATGAGAGGAGAGAGAGGAGAGGGGAGAAGAGAAGAGACTTTATTGATCCCCTAAGGGCAAAATTCAAATATACTGAAGCACAAGACAATATGCATCAAATGCAATAGAAAAATAGAGATAAAAATATAAAAATGTGACAATAAAAAAGTGACTAAAAATGACACAAAAAACCCCAGTAATAATAATAAATTAAGTAACAGGTGTGCAGTAGTAGTAAGATAATAACTTACAGATAATTAAAAAGTCAAATTTTACTCTTTGTTTTAGAGTTAAAAAGTAAAACTACATAATGAAAATGTTTACATCCACAAACTGTCCTTTCAAGAAACACAAATAACATCAAGAACCTGAAATTTCTTTAGAAAAATAAGAGCATTTTGAAAATATTAAACCTCAGCTTGTCGTTTCCACAAACATGTACATTACAGAGAAACATGGATCTACAAACACACAAAACATATAGAACAGGCAGAATATTGGTAAAACTGCATTAACTTCTCTTTAGACGTTTCAGGTTATTCACATTTTTTGTGAAAGGAGTTTCTAAATGTTTCAACGTTAGTTTGTAAATGTAAACATTTTCATGTAATTTTCCTTTTTTTTTTTTTTAAAGATTCAAAGAAAAGATTCAAAGCGTTTTATTGTCATGTGTTCAGTAAAGAAACAGGTTTTCCATGAAAATCTTACTTTGCCGTCCACACCTAACGAACAACAGAACTGAATCTGTATAAAAATAGAAACAGAATAATTAAACTAGGAAATTAAAACAAACAAAACAAGTGGCGCCAGGTACAACAAACCCTGCCCTCGCACAAATTGTATCTTATTTTGGCATCAGTCCAGCTGATGTCATCATGTCTGTGTGTGTGCTGATGTCAACATAGATACATTTCTGCCATTATAAGTAAATGGGGAAAAAAACAGATTTTAAAAATTCATAAAAATTTGAACTTTGACCTACTTTTCCCGAAACGTAATCACATCTATTCTAGATCACTGGTAATCTATAAACCCAATTTGGTCTGAATTCAGCCAATAGTTTTGCTGCTGAAGTGTTAACAAACAAACAAACAAACCGAACCAACAACAACACCAATTGCCTCTGCCTTCTGGGGTCGGGGCAATAAAGTTATATTTAAGAACGGCATGAAAAACAGAATGAGCATAAAAATATAAAAAATATCACCTGCTATTACTAAGAGTAAAATATATACTTAGATAAATGTACAATGTATGAGTAATTTACACTAAAACAAAGATAAAAATGTGGAGTTGTCCTTATTTATAGGTTCTTATGATAGTATTTGACAGGTCTGATCCACTTCAGATCAAATCCATCCTTTATTGTTAATATGTTCAGTGTAAGCTTTGTATTTCACATATTAATCCCACGGGCCGGACTGGACTCTTTGGATGACCGGTTTTGGTCCATGGTCCATATGTTTGACAACTTCTGCTCAATACACAGGTTTCCACACTGTTTTTTTGGCAACTTTCTTATAAAGGAGCCTATGTGTGAACAGCATTGACAAACTGACACATTTAAAGCTGATATTGGACGTGTTTGTAAAAATCTGCCCAATTAAAAATCCAACAGACATAGAAGCATGAGTTCATCTAAAGTCTGAAGTACTCTGTCTATAACTGGTGTTCACAGGGTTTTACTGGATCCCAACAGATAGATAGATAGATAGATAGATAGATAGATAGATAGATAGATAGATAGATAGATAGATAGATAGATAGATAGATAGATAGACGGAAGAACACTAGAGCGATAGATTGAACAACAGAACAATAGAACGATAGAACAACAGAATGATAGATAGAACGATAGATAAAACAAAAGAACGATAGATAGAACGATAGAGATATAGAACGATAGAACAATAGAACGATAGAGAGATAGAACGATAGATAGAACGATAGAGAAATAGAATGATAGATAGAATGATAGAGAGAATGATAGAACGATACAACGATACAACGATAGACAGAATGACAGAACGATAGTCAGACAGAAAGAAGAACGATAGAGTGATAGATTGAACGATAGAACAAAAGAACGATAGAACGATAGATAGAATGATAGATAGAACGACAGAGATTGAACGATAGAACAATAGATAGAACAATAGAACTATAGAACAATAGAACGATAGATAGAACGATAGATAGATAGAACGATAGATAGAACAATAGAACTATAGAACGATAGATAGAACGATAGAATGATAGAACGATAGAACGATAGAACGATAGATAGGTAGAATGATAGAGAGAATGACAGATAGAATGATAGAGTGATAGAACGATAGAACAAGAGATAGAACGATAGAGAAACAGAACAGAACGATAGATAGGCAGAACGATAGACAGAACGACAGACAGACAGACAGACAGATAGATAGATAGACAGAGACAGACAGGCAGACAGATGGATAGATCAATAGCAAAATGAGAACAACACAAAAGACAGGATGATTTGAAAGAAAAAAAAAGCTGCAAGCAGCATTGGGTGGGACCTCGCACCGGGCGTTCCGCCTCCCCCGCGATCCGCCTCGCATGACTGTCGACAACCTCAGTTCCACTCACACCTCTCCGTCCCCATACCAGTTCCCACCCTTTAGTGTCTGTCCTCCTTACATTTGTACAGAACACCAGCGACCCTCTGCTGAAACCACCATCACCTTTAAATGAGACTTTTATTTTGGAAACCCTACTGTGTGTATGTGCATTTGTTTAGTATGTGAGAGAAAGAATCAGTTTGAAAAATGAATAGAAATTGTATGAATAATTGAGCATAAAAGTGATGATTTATCACATTTAAGGCTATTATTTTTGGAAAAACCCTATTGTGTGAACATGTGTGTCTGTGAGAAAGAGTACTTTTGAATGAAGAAACATTGTACAAACACTTGAGCGTTTGGTCATAAAAATGAAAAGAAGTTATTTAATAGACATAATGTATTTTTTTTCGTAATAAGGGTTTTATTTTGAAAAAATGTACTCCGTGTACTTTGTAATGTGTGCAAAATGTCCAATATCCACAATATAATGCAGCAAAATGTGTTTTAAAATGTGTGAGGTGGGAAGAAAAAAAAAAAAAATTCCTTGTCTTGCCTGGGATTTGAACTCAGACCTCCTATACAACAGGCCACAGCTCTAACCACTGGTCTATTGTCAGACACTCAGAGAAATGAACTACAAAGCCTTATATAGGGATTTTGTCATTGTGAAACGTGAACCTACACATACTCTTTAAAAAAATCACGATTATTCCATAACCGTAGGTCGTATCTGAAAAATTCTTTCAGTTTTGGATTCTGCAGACTTGTGGGAATTTAATGAGGTATAACTTTTTTGTCAAAGTCTGAAATGAATAAGCAGTAATTACAGAAACGTAGAGTAACTTTCAAAGGCAGATTGCCAACTTCCTGTTGGAGTTAGCTCATGAGTGTCAGTGTATGATTTGTCGGGCTCAATCAGACCAACATTTTGGCATTTGTTTCATGTTTCTGTGACATTCCTACTGGCCGCTTGGGTAGTTTTTGTGTATTTTTTAGTACATAGGTGGCGCTACAGAGTCCATTTTGGCACCCAAGGGGTTAATTTTGATATAGAATCAAAGTGTTCACCAGCCATGACATACATGGCAAATTTGGTGAGTTTTGGAGCATGTTAAGGGGGTGAAATGGCAGTCTAAAGTAGAAAAAGTATGAAAATAAACAAATTGTTATAAATCAATAACCGTACATCGTATCTCAAAAATTTTTGCATGTGAGAGTTGTGGTGAGTCCCATGAACGGATAAATATGTCACATGTGGGGAAAAACTCCAAAGTGAAAAATGAGTTCCAAACATCACAACTTTGCGGGCTTGTAGTAAAAAAAAAACCTAAGACAGTTATGGAAAAAGTATGAGATCGCTTTTGTGAGGAGGGTTCACTCTATCTTTTGGTGCTATTTAGAAGTCAAAACGACATACGGTGTCATATGAGTTAGTTTTAAAAATGTTATTTTGAAAGGCATATTGTGAACTTCTTGTTGGAGCTAGCTCATAGGTGTCAGTGCGTGATTTGTTGGGCTCGATTAAACGAAAGTTTGGCGATGGTTTCGTGTGTCTACGACATTCCTACTGGAAGTTTGCAATTTGAGCATTTTATTTTGAAAGGCAAATTCTGAACTTCCTGTTGGAGTTAGGTCATGAGTGTCAGCATGTGATTTGTTGGGCTCGATGAGACGAAAATTTTGGCATTTGTTTCATGTTTCTATGACATTCCTACTGGCCGCTAGGGCCGTTTTTGTGTATCTAGGGGGTGCTAGAGAGCTCATTTTGGCACCTATGGGTATAATTTTTACATTTTATCAAATTTTTCGCCAGGCCTGACATGTGTGCCAAATTTGGTGAGTTTTCGAGCATGTTTAGGGGGTCAAAATCCAGTTTAAAGTGACGATAGTATAATAATAAAAAATGAACGAAAAACAATAGGGCCTTGCTTGCAGGCAAGGCCTCTCACTGTGTGAGAGGGCCTTACCTTTCGGCTCGGTCCCTAAAAAACGAACAACAGACCCTAGAACTGAACATTTTTCCATCAGTTTTGGATTCATGAAAGTCTGTTAGAAAAAAACCTCTCACCCCAAGGTCTCTTTGGTTCTGAGGAAGTCGAAACATGGCTCCTCCATGTGCATCTGACAGAAAATAAAGACAGTAACTCAGTCATAAATGCAAACGTTACCTGAGGAGAAAGAAGTGGAACAAAAGAAGAGACCTACCACCAGCAGCTCCATCAGTGTGTACTCCTTCAGGTTCTTTGGACCAGACTTTAACAGTGAGTAGAGAAACAATCCACATGGAGTCAGTGCAAACCAGCAGGAGTCACAGGTACTACCTTCAACTGTACCACGTGTATACCAGTACCTGGTAGTAAACGGTGACCTCAGAGTTGGCATCTCCCTTGTTCAGTGATTTGACTTTGCAGACGTGGTGTTTCAGCGGAAGCTCCACCACCTGGAACATGACTGGCACCTCCGCTGGTAACTTAGTGAACTGCAGCTTTCTGCACCACAGGAAGAGACACGAGTCCACATTCAATCCTCCAGTACGAGTAGAAATACTAGGGATGCACCGATCTGATACCAGTATCGGGCATTGGCTCCGATACTCAGTGTGTGTACTTGTACTCATACTCATAAAAGATACCCAATACAAATGCACCGATACCACTTACGGCCATGTGACATTCACAGTTCAGTGCAGTACCAGTGCAGTTCAGTTACGCGGTGGTGAAATAATGTGTGGGAAGTGTGAAGAGTGTGGAAATTTTTCAAAATAAAAGACTAATAAAAGTAACACTGACTGTAAGTAACGTTAAAGACACAAGACAGATACGGACGGAGTGTTCTGTCCATCCTCTGCGAACAATGCATCCGTTTTCCAGGTGCTGGCGGATGCGTACCCAGATGGAGAATACCAGCAGGAATTGTGGGGGTAGAGGATCTGTTCAAAGAGCCACTGTGTGAGTTAGAGAAAAACTACTGACACATTTAGGACAACTACCCAGGGCTGGGCCGGTTTCCATCCTACTGATAATACTGTGGGGGTACAGAATGGTGCGGACCGCCGCCAGCAGAAGTGAAAACCAAACTTAAGGCTCATTTATCTTTTCTCTACCTGCTGAAACTAAGCTGTTAAACCTTACCAGAGAAAACGCTTTAATATTAGTATCCACATCAGTGTTACCTCTGTTGTCTCCATGTTTATTACCTCCACCAAGGAGGTTATGTTTTTGTCAGCGTTGGTTTGTTTGTCTGTCTGTCAGTCTGTCTGTGTGCAAGATAACTCAAAAAGTTATGGACGGATTTGGTTGAAAATTTCAGGAAATGTTGATAGGAACAAATGATTAAATTTGGGTGGTGAGGGGGGGGCCCACTGATCTGAGGAGGTCTGCACTCTCCGAGTGCTTCTAGTTATTACTGACTTTCTTCTTCTCATAAAACTTTCCTCTTCTTTGTGGTATTTGTCCAGTATGGTTAATTCAGAGTGGCACCCTCTAGTGGATTAATTGACAAACGCTCATTCCAACACATTAAATGTCAGTAGCAGCACTTTGTTCCAGTCAGACTAATGACAATGACAATAAAGCACATCTACAAAAGGAACAAACAACTGGAATGGGATTATTAAGGACTCATATCAGTACTCAGTATCGGCAAGTTCTCAAATGTAAGTACTCGTACTCGGTCTGGAAAAAAGTGGTATCGGTGCATCCCTAATAAATACTACTGATAAGGGTACGACTACTGAATCAACGTCTTTACTGCAGTTCAAGGAAAAATGTAGCTCACAACATCACAGGTGTTTGAATCTTTTATGTTGTGATCCATGTTTTAAGATATCATCCTTAAAGCCTTAAACTTGTCTTTTTTTTTACATCTTAATTTACAGTTTCATCCATTTGTTTGTTTAATTTTGCTTCCTTTTTTGTCTTCTTTTGCCTTTAACTGTATTTTAGTTTCATCCTTTATGCCAGGGCTCTCAAACTCATTTTCTTTCAGGTTCCGCATTCACCCAATTTGATCTCTAGTGGGCCGAACCAGTAAAATAATAACATCTTAGCCTATAAATAATGACATTCCAATTTTTTGTCTTTGTTTTAGTGCAAAAAACCCCCATTAAATTTTGAAAATACTTACTTTTATAAACTATCCAAATAAAAAAAGATGTGCATAACCTGAAAAAAGTGACATTTTTTAAAATAAGTGCAATTTTAACAATATTCTGCCTCAACTTATCATTTCTACATTATGGATCAGATCTACAAAGACACTAAACACTTAGTAACAGGCACAAAATAGCTAAAATTGTGCTTAATTTTCTTTAGACATTTCAGGTTGATCATATTTCTTCAGGTTATTCACATTTTATTATTACAGGATAGTTTGTAAATGTAAATATTTTCATAATTTAATGTTATTTTTTGCACTACAACAAAGACAAAAATTTGAAGTTGTCATTATTTATAGGGATAATGTAATATTTTTTTTTACATCAAACCGAGAAGAAAATATGGAGTCATTATTTTTTGTAGGTTTTTATGGTGTTATTATTTACTGTAGATCATATTGGTCTGTATGGGGAACCTGAACTAAAATGAGTTCCACATACAGAATTTTTGCACTTTGCACATTCATCCCAGGGGCCAGATTGGAACCTTTGGCGGGCCGCATTTGGCCCCGGGGCCGCATGTTTGAGACCCCTGCTTTATGCTGTTATGCTCTTGGTCTTGTGAAGATGCACAATGATCCAAAATACATTCATTCATTAACTCATTAATTCATTCACTCATTCATCTTCTGAACTGCTTTGTCCTCATCAGGGTTGCGGGGCGCTGGGGCCTATCCCAGCTACCCATATGCAAAATACAAATAATGGATTACTCCCTTCACCTACACTTAAACTTAAGTAATGATCCTATTTTGAAAATGAAAGGACAATAAAGATATTTGTATTCAAATGTCAGATACTAGAAAAGTTAAACCAAAAGTATTTTAAATAATTTGTTTCTGGACATGAGAGGAGAGGGTGAAAGGGTCGTCAGACACTGAACAACTGAAGCTAATGCAAATTACTGTGTGCGGCTGCACTCAAATTCATCTGATTGTGCGCTGCTGGGGTTTCATTAGAGCATGCATTCACTGTGACTTACTCTGTGATGTACTGCAGAAACTGCACTGACTCCTGTAGAGAAAATACAATAATGAATAATGAACAGGCACAGACAGCAAGAGACGAGATCAGCTCAACATGAGAACAATGTCAAGTACACTCAGAGTCATTGCATGTGCGTGCAGACATGAACATTAAGCTGATGAATGTGCTAATCATCTGATGTAGAGCCATCTCCAGCCACACAGGTTCAAGAACAGTTTGTGTCCCAGAGCTGTGGCTGTCCTCAACCAAACCAAATAAACATGGACACTTTACAACGGACTGACATGCTGCTGCCGTGTACAGACTAATAGGACCCACACCCAGGACATTACACTACACACTTCGACTTACAAGCCTGATGACACTCGACAAAATAGTCGCTACTGACACCTGTTCATCCTGTTGGTTTTTTAATTGATACTGGACTCACTTTTGTGTGTGTGTGTGTGTGTGTTAGGGCTGCACGATTTTGGCAAAAAATAAAATCCTGATTTTTTTCCTCTTAAAACTTGATTTTCAATTTCAATTTTTGGGTAAAACTGCAAAAGACAACAGAAGTCAGCATGTTGTTTTTGTGAGTGGCCCGCAACGCAAGGCACTGCTCCCTACCTCAAATCTGTCATGGTATCATGTGATGGGCCCACAGAAGTTTTATTTTTTTAATTTTCTTCATTAAATCTTTATTGAATGAAGTAGACTATACAAGCAATGTATACAACAAGAAAATAATGTAACAAGTTTGCCAGGGGGAATAAACTACAATACAATGTCCAAATCAGAGCAAATACTGATGGTTTTTAGAGCCTTTTTGTTTCCAGATTTATCTAACAGCTTTAAATAAAGTTCAACGTCTTTCAAAAAATAAATAATATTTGGTTTTGTGTTACAGAACTTACATTTGTGAATGAAAAATTTAGCAGGTAAGAGAAATTAATTCTAATTTTTTTTTTTCCTTTTGGGGTTTCTGGGCTCACAGAAGTGATACCGATGTAAGTCAGTGACAGGTATCAGTCGTGCGTGCGTGGACCACGTAATATGACTGATCCCCATGCGGTTCTGTTTAAATATGAGTAATCCCCATGCGGTTCTATTTAAACTGGGGGATCCGTGCGTGGAACAGACCGACCCAGGACACGCTGGAGGGATTCTATCCCTGGAGCTGGTGGATGTGTCAGGGCAGGGGGCTGTCTGGGGTCCTCTGCTGAGGCTGCTGACCCCGAGATCCAGACCCGGATCAGAAGAAGACAGTATGGTACAGACAACGTAAGATGAGTGATCCCCATGCAGCTATATTTGAATTGTGGGATCTGTGCATGAAACCACGGCTTACATTGGTATCACTACTGCGGGCTCATGAACCGATTTGAAGTCCTGTCATTACACAGACTTCTGTGAAAGACTGCAGTCACAGATTGGAGGAAGAGCCTACAGTAGCCCGCGGATGCATGGCCCTGAGGCACGTGGCCGGGAGGCACGAGAAAGATGAAATCGATTTGACGATTTCCCTTTTTTAAAAATTGTCCTAATTAAAAAGTCCAATTTCAATTTAAAATCGATTAATCGTGCAGCCCTAGTGTGTGTATTAATACGTTAACCTTTACATGGAATCAGGGCTCAGGGGTTAATGGGTTAATTTGACTCATTTTATATTTTGATTTTTATTCTTGACTGTTCTAATAAATTGATGTATTTTACTATGAGCACTTTCCAGAACATAAAAACTCATTTTCTTGTGCTGCACGGTGGAATTTAAGACAAAACTTATTCTATTCTATTCTATTCTATAACTCACAGCGCTGCTGAAGTTGCCCTGGACCAGCCCCTCAGCAAACAGCTGGGCTCGGAAGCAGCGGCTGAACTCCATCAGGTCGTCACTGCTGAGGCCGGCACTCAGAGCCTGGTACTTCTCCACCATGGACCAACGAGAATGCTCCAGGATGAGCAAACGAACGTCCCTGAGGAGAGAGGAGAGAGGAGAGGAGAGCAGAGGAGAGGAGAGAGGAGAGAAGAGAGGAGAGGAGAGAGGGGGAGGAAAGAAGAGAAGAGGAGAAGAGAGAGGATAGAAGAGGAGAGGAGAGGAGAGGAGAGGAGAGGAGAGGAGAGGAGAGGAGAGGAGAGGAGAGGAGAGGAGAGGAGAGGAGAGGAGAGGAGAGGACGATGTGAGGAGGTGGTTCTGTTCAGATCCCTCATATCTTCCACCACTAGAGAGTGCTGCATGTTTGAGTCAGACTGAGATTTTCTTGTCAGGGGCCTCGAACAGAAAACACAAACCACTCACTTGCTGAGTTTTTCTGGTTTGATGAGGATGTTGAAGTAGGTTTTCTTGAGCTGCTCAGAGAACATGCTGAAGACGTCAGGGGAGGCAGAGAAATCAGCCAGGTGGTCGATGATAAGGTGGAACAGGAGCTGCACAGACGGAAACCAGAGAGACGACAGACAAGAGCAGATGAAAAATGACCATCAGAGTCTCACACACACACGCACGCACGCACACACACACACACACCAAGATTCTAATAGTTTTGGATTTTTCATTATAGTTTAGTTTTATTTAGTTTCGGGTGTTTTTTCTCTTATTCAGTTAGTTTTAATTCGTTTTTAGAGCAGGTTTGCTAGTTTTTATTAGTTTCTTTTTTTTTTCTAAATGCTTAGTTTTAGTTTAGTTTAAGTATTCATTTTTGTTTTGTCATATCTTTTCTCTTCTCTGTTGTATTCAAATAAATCCCAGACAGGACTCTGCTGCTTTCTCCCAACTTTAGTCTCCGTGTTTCCAGGTAGAGTGGGGACCAGAAGACGACTGGAAACCACAAGTGAACACAAGTGACGGACCGTGAAGTGATATAAATCGATTTCATATCAATGCGACATTGACAAAGACGAAAACAAAGGGAATTTTATCCATAATTTTTATACGTTTTACTTAGTTTTGTAAGCACACACTGCAGTTTCAGTTAGTTATCATTATTCTTTGAATTATAGTTTTTATTTATTTCAGGTAACAAAAGTGTTTTTTCAGTTCTAGTTTTTGTTATTTTGTTAGTTGTCGTTAACGATAATGACCTTGACACACACACACACGCTCTGTTCACACAATCAACTGGTCCAACATTTTACATTCATACCTATATTTTAACCCTTTTATGTATGAAAAAAAGTATATATATATATATATATATACACACACATATATATATATATATATATATATATATATATATATATATATGTATATATATGATACTTAGCAACATGTTTTGTACTGTATATATTGAAAAGACATTCTGACCATAATTTTAACTCATTCACCCTAAATGTGTGTTTGATCTGTGAGGTCTCATGCCTATAAATGCATCATCTGCAAGATTTATCCACCAACTGGGGAAAAAACAAGACAAAACACAGTGGCCAAAAATGTGTCAGGTGCTGATTCTGTTAATATATTTATGTAATCGCAGATTATAATCATCTCAAGAGTCTGTTTCTGGCAGAGTTGTTATTAATAATACACCCTAGATCAATCCAATATACATTCATTTTGAAAAAGGAAATGTTTGGCTGTGTTAATTTCAGATGCAGACAACAAACTAATAAGAGCAGATTTTTGGTTCTGTAGTTAATGGGCCCTGGAGTGTATAATGAACTGACATCTACTGACAATTCAACACTTTTTTAATCTTGTACTTTAGCATCTAACCCATGCTCAACACTTAAGACTTTATTTGCTATTTTTATCCAGTAGGCTAATGATGTAATGTAATGACAAATGTAGACAAAACCAGAAACTACTGTCAAAGTCATCATTTTATCTTAATATAGTTACTTTATAACGATAAACCAGATTAAACTAAAGGACTGTCCTGTTTGGGTCGTTCAGTCAAACCAAGACAAGCACTTTCCTGCACGTGTTAACTTTCAATCTTTTCCAAAACTTTCAAAAATTCTTCAAAAAAATCCCAAAATTGAAAGTTAGCCGTTAAATTTGGGACTACACATTTGAATATGGACACAGTCGGGTGAATAGTCTTCAAGAAATCAGTTGGGCAGACAGACAGATACCGCCACCCAATGGGGTGATGGGGGTAGAATAAGTTTATCCTCAATGTTGTAGAAGTTGATGGTGTTTCCACAGTAACTACGGAGCCTCTGAATGTCCAAATGGGTCATATCTGATGATCATGGAAAGATGAAGAACTGTATTTTACACCAATTATTGACATGGATTGATAGGATTAATGGATCAACAGGAATTAAACAGTTTAGATCAGTAGATGGTTTAGGTTAAAGGAGGACATTTGGGTCTTTAAGGGTTAAAGGTGGACGTTTGGGTCTTCAGGGGTTAAAGGAGGACGTTTGGGTCTTCAAGGGTTAAAGGAGGACGTTTGGGTCTTCAAGGGTTAAAGGAGGACGTTTGGGTCTTTAAGGGTTACAGGTGGACGTTTGGGTCTTTAAGGGTTAACTTTGAATTGTGTTTTAACTTTGAAACACACTATTGTCACTTTGAAATGTGCTGCTTTACCTTTGTTTTGTGCTTTATCTACCTTCTCTGAAAAGCACCTTGAATTTCCCTGTGTATGAAACATTCCCTATAAATAAAACTGCATTTTTTTTTGGTCGTATAGAATTCCCAGTCACACAAGGAGTGAAGTCATCTCCACCTTGTGTGATGTATGACACAGATGTATCTTCTCCATAAGGTAAAGGGTGTCCATAAAGCCTCTTTACTATTAATTTTTTTTTCATTTTAAAGGTGCGAGAGACTTTCATGACAAATTTTTCATCAAATCTGTCAAAACTCAGTATCATGAATCTGTAAGTCTTTCTGTCATTACTCACCTGAATCTCTTGCATTATGGTGAACAATTTCGAAGTGCCATCCACCATAAACAAAATGTATGTTTACATTCAGAGCTGGGAGGTGACTCGGGCATCTTCGGAATTTTGTTGTGACGTGTATCGTGGGAAAGGGAGGCTGACAGCAGCAGCTGCTACAGACATGACGCGGAAACGGCAGGAGCTCCCTTCCCTTGATGCATATTCCTCCAGCCGTTTCCACGTTTCAGCCGTTTCCACGTCATGTTTGTTTCATCCATATAATATCATATGGTTCCGCTGCTGCTGCCAGGCAGCTGCACGAACCTCCCTTTCCCACAATGCATGTCACGACAAAATTCCAAAGATACCCGAGTTATCTCCCGGCTCTGTTTGTAAACACATGGTTTGTTTCTGGTGGATGGCACAAAGAAACTCTTCACCGTAATGCAAGAGATTCAGGTGAGTAATCACAGAAAGACTTACAGATTTGTGATACTGAGGATATAACTGAGGTTTGACACATTTGATGAAAAATTGGTTACGAAAGTCTCCCGCACCATTAAAGCAAATGAATAGACAAATCTGTGGAAATTATCACAAAATGAAAAGTAGATATTGAGGTTTTTTTGCTTAATTTAATCCACCTCTATATGGGACCATTAGCCTCCGTTCAGACTGCAGGTAAATGTGGCCCAAATCCGATTTTTTCTGCCCATATGTGACCTGTATCCAGTCTGTTAAAGACAGTTTGAATAGCTCTAATACAATTTTTTCAAATCTGACCCAGGCCACTTTCATATGTGGTCCTAAATCTGATACTTATCTGATATTTTCCAATGCGACTTCAGTCTGAACAGCCAGGTCGCATTTATCTGAACTTTACGTCATTGAAATGCGACAAACGTCACAATTTTGCGTCCGGCGATATTTCCTTCCGTAAACACAGTGTGTGTCTGCGTGGTCACGTATTCCATCAGGACCTCTTTAGTGCATGTGGGTCACTTCAGGGTCACATTCAGTTCAGACTCAAAACTGATAGAAGTCGCATTTAATGTGGAATATGAATGAACACAAAAAATTTCAGATTTCACCCACAAATCCGAATAGTGCATTAAGACCTGCTGTGTGAACGTAGCCTTAGTTACACATCTGAACCACATCTAGACAATCCTGGACTAGTTTCCATGTTGTCTGTATCAGAGCTTCATCACTGGTATCAATGACATCAGTGACCTTTGTCTTTAGGTCGTTGATGTCCCGTCTCTTTATGCGATATATGTTTAACATAACCCCACAGACATAAACCCAGAGCAGTGATATCTGGTGGACTGGACTGTCCCTTCCAATCCACCAGTGTGGAAATGTTTGAACATGCAGTACCCAATGTGGTGGTGCACCATCTGGATGGACAATGGTTTTAGTTGAAGGTCGTCCAGTTGTGGTGACACATATTCAGTCCAAAGGTCAAAGGTCAAAATGTGCAGTTAACAAGCTGCTTTTCCATTGACCCTCAAACTGCATGAATATAACTTACACATAAAAATGAACGGAAAAACGATAATTTCGCAAAAACTCTTGTTTTTTGATGAAAAGTTTTTGCACTTGTATGTGTGGACACAAGAGGAAACCCAATAATTTTTAAATTTAGTACGAGATAGAGGGGTAACAAGCATTCTAGATTCAAAACAACACATATTTAAGTTCAACAACATATTTATGGAATGACTTCTACTCATTATAATAAATAAAGAAATCATCACTTTGCGATTTAATGGAAAAACTGACATTACGCACTTCTGTTTTTTTTTTTTCTGTTCTTTTAGTAAATATCAGTAAAGTTTTGCACATATGTCCAACAGAAAAGCGACTACTGATGTCTCGTTGAAGAAAAATGGACCAAAGATTGGACTGCACATGAACTGCTGAAACCGAAAGAGTGCTTGATATAAAATTTTTAGGGGTTGTTATTGATCACAAATTAATACGGAAACAGCATATTAGATATATAAAAGGAAAGATCACGAAGTCAATGGCAATCTTGTATAAGTCCAGAAATATACTCAACCATAAAGCACTACATGTAATTTACTGTTTACTTATACTTCTTTCTATGTCATATTGTAAGGGAGTGTGGGGCTGGATGTATAAAACGACTGTAAATACTATAGTCCTCCTACAAAAACCAGCCATACGTATCATTAATAAGGCTGGTTATTATGAACATACTAATGAATTGTTTATGAAATTCCATATTATGAAGTTTAATGATTTGGTTTACTATAAAATAATGCAAATAATGTATAAAGCAAAATTGAAGTTACTCCCTGTCTGTGTACAAAGGTTCTTCTCAACACGAGTCTAAATATGATTAGCGAGATGTTTGTAAATTTGTTGAACAAAAAGCTAGAAAAGAGACTAAAAGAAGATGTATATCTGTTGTTGGAGTTAAACTATGGAATGAGGCCAGCATGGATTTAAGAATGTGGAGCTCATATTTTTAAAAAAATGGTACGTAGGGCAATTTTTGAAGGATAAGACTGTTAAGATCTAATAAGTAAATAGTAAATAATTTATTTTCGACTCTACATTAAATTACCATTCATTTGGTTGGCTATGTTTTCTATTTTTCTGGTGTAGTTTCACTTTTTTATGTTTTTGCTTGTTTGTCCATTGCTTTTGTAATAATTTTATAAATTGCAAAGAGACTTTGTGGACACCCTGTAATTAGACCTTTGTCATCAGACCTCTGTCAGTCATATAACTGTGCTTTGGCCATGCTGTCGTATCTCCACATGTGTTTACTCACTGGCAGTTTGTGGTTGAATCCTTTAACCTTGATGACCAGGCCATGCTCACCAGCCACCAGTTTATAGTCCAGCTGGGCCACTTCGGCTTCATACGCCGGCTCTGCCAGGTTGTGGCCGAGGATGTTGACGAGAAGGTCAAACAACACCACGCTGGAGGGGAGGAAGAAAAGGTGGAGGATGTTAAAGAGGACAAAAACAGATAAAATTAGAGAATGAAAAGGATGTAAGGGAGAATGTGATGGAGGACAGGTGGAAGAGGAAAAGGGAGATTAAAGACGAAATGAAGATCAAATAGAGGAGTTTCTGTAGTTGACAACTTGAGTTTAGTTGTTACTTAACCCCTTTATGATGATTGTGTCTCTGGTGACAGATTGTTGCATCCACCGTCGTTCCAATACCATAACATTTTAATGCTATTGACAAAATTCAAATGTCATCTTTTATCTGAGACTGGGTTCTTTCTACTGGTCTATAACACATTAGGGTAGAGACCTGCATTGGCTGAGGGGGAGGGATGGAAGTGGGCGGAGCCAAAAGCAGCAGAGTGCAGTTGGTGAGAGACACATGGAAGATTTTTATGACTTTTAACAGCAT
Organism: Sphaeramia orbicularis; assembly: GCF_902148855.1. NCBI lineage: Eukaryota > Metazoa > Chordata > Actinopteri > Kurtiformes > Apogonidae > Sphaeramia > Sphaeramia orbicularis. The sequence goes on along the minus strand of NC_043978.1, from coordinate 2,381,173 downwards.
TTCAGTGAGGTTTGAGCTGTGTTTTTGGGGCAAATTCTTGTAAATAATGTATATCATAACACTGGAAAGTCTCAGAGCATCTGTGTGTGTGTGTGTGTGTGTGTGTGTGTGTGTGTGTATCGACATGATTCTGACAAATTGAGACATTTTCATCCTGCCAATTTGGTTGAGGAATATTCCCATCTCCACATTTAATATGTCAGCAAGTTGATAGGGCCGATATTTTTGTAGATATTAGTCATTTTGGAATACAACAGCCTTACAATCACAGAAGCGCAGTAACACGCTGCATGATGGGAAAGGAAGAAAAAACAGGAACGGCTCATTTAATCCTACAGTCCTAACATATCAGTATTAACATTGGCGCCTGCAGCCATAAGGTCCGTGTGCACTGAGTGACATGAGAGAGAGGGGGAGAGGGAGAGAGAGAGAGAGAGAGAGAGAGAGAGAGAGAGAGACAGAGAGAGAGAGAGAGAGAGAGAGAGAGAGAGAGAGAGAGAGAGACTGATATATATATATATATACCCCCCCACCCCCCACTTACACACTATTCACCCTCCACGTGTTTCCATGCACTTCAGAAATGCAATAATGGAAAAACCCTGTTTTATATGTTTGTTCCAGTCCATTATCTGATTTGATTTCTTTCGGAGTACATACGTATGTATGTTATGACGTAAGAAGTACACTACCTGTCATTTTCAAAACAACCAGTCTTGTCTTGTTGCCCATGGCAACACCTACGGCAGGGGTATTCAAATCTGGTCCTCGAGGGCTGGTTTCCTGCATATTTTAGATGTTTCCCTCTTCAAACACACCTGGTTCAATTAATGATCAGTTCATCATCCAGCTCTGCACAAGCCTGATAACAATGTAATGGTTTCCAGGTGTGATGGAAGAGGGAAATATCTAAAACATGCAGGATACCAGCTCTCGAGGACCAGATTTGAATACTCCTGGCCTACAGTGTCAGCGTTAGCTGTCCTATTGTGGGAGGAGCTAATAAGACTACAAAACAGGTCACATGTTGCTGCTATCCTTCATTTCATGTCATTGTTTGTTTATCTTTTTCCTCAGACTCATGGTGTCGCTGCGTAACTTCAGTTTATATAGATTTTTTTTAACACATGCACAGATGTAAAAAAGATCAGATCAACCTGTATACATGCATGAAAACATCAGAATATTGGGGAGAAATCTAGGTGTGTTGATCTGATTTCTCCTAATCAGATAACTGTCATTCTGTGATAAAGAAGATCAGATTATCGTGTTTACATGATCACTGGAATAATCAGATAACTCCAGACATCGGATGATAATCGGAATATTGGTGTGAATGTAAACAAGCTCAGGGTCAAACTGTAAAACATATATGAAGGAAAGCCTGAACAGTATGAAGGAAGTGGAAAGACAAAAACATACAGACATTGGACAAAACTACGAGATGTTATGATTGGTGTTAATGAGTTACAGCTGAAAACAAACACTATTTCCAGCATCGTATCTGAGCCTGAACTTACTTCTTGGCAGATTTTTGGATTACAGGAGAGATTATGTGGAATCTGATGTAGGCTGCAGCAGAACAGAGGACAAACGGGTGTCAACATCTCATTAATGGCATCTGGTGTCTTACATGCAAAATGCTGCTCATACATCCAGTGTTTCGCACCTTTTGGGATTTTGAATTTGTTGTCCTTCTTGTACCACAGGCAGCCCCTGTCGCTGTTGGCGATCTGCACAGGAAACTCTGTGTCTGGGCAGTCAGACGGCTTCAGGGTGAAGTCGGTGGCTGAACAAATGCACATAAACAGTAAAACACTATCAGTCTTGTTGGTACAGTCTCATAAATAATGCGTGAGTTTCAACAGTTCCGTGTCGACTTTAGGACAAACATACAGATACGAGGCTGTGGAGGATGTCACCCCAAAATAAATGATTCAGCAACCCTTGGGCCAATAAGTGAAGACGCATCATCTCTGCATAGTCTACCACACAACACCGTGTGCTGCTGTGCAAAAACACATCAGACTGAGTCAAACTTAGACAAAGAGGAGCGGGAAGTGTTGTTTGCAAAGGTAACTATGCCAATGGTGGCGTGGAGGAGAGGGATCATGGGAATGGTTTGGACCACCACTGCTAATGAAGATCTATGCGACATGACTTTACAGATGAGGTCATACATCAGTGCATTAAATACGTTCTCATTATTATGTAGAGCTAAAATACTGCTGCAGTATTAGTGTTAATTCTGTGACAGCAGGTGTGTTTCAAAAAAATGGATGTAACCTTAAGCGGGGTACACACCTAAGGATTTTTTTAAATCTGAAGAGATTTTTTATCTGGCACAGACCCCACATATGAAGCAAGGTTATAATAGTTTTGGATTTTTCGTTACAGTTTAGTTTTATCTAGTTTTGACTTTTTTTCCTCTAATTCAGTTAGTTTTAATTCATTTTTAGAGCAGTTTTGCTAGTTTTTATTAGTTTTCTTTTTTTTCTAAAGGCTTAGTTTTAGTTTAGTTTTAGTATTGATTTTAGTTTTGTCGTATCTTTTATCTTCTTTGCCATTGCATTTAAATAAATCCCAGACAGGACTCTGCTTTCTCCCAACTTTAGTCTTTATGTTTCCAGGTAGAGCGGGGACCAGAAGACAACTCGAAACCACAAGTGATGGACCGTGAAGTGTCGTATGGTGCCACAAGCTAAAATTGCTTGGGTGAAATAAATTGATTTTGTATCAATCCGACATTGACAAAGACGAAAACGAAGGGAATTTTATCCATAATTTTTATACGTTTTTTTTTTTTTTTTCTTTCTACTTGCCTTGTCCCGCATCCTAACAGCAGAATGGTAGTCTGGCTGCCTTTTGGTGCTGAACAAATTTGCTTTGCCAAGGGTAACTTCATAAAGTACATGAAGCTCCACTTGATATTCTGCTGTGTTTATTATGAGTTTTGTTGAACCAGATTTCGATGCCGGACCTGACATGGCGTGGGGGTGGGGGGGTGAAGGGGAGAGAGCAAAAGAGAAGAAGGTGGCGAAGACCCTCACAACAAGGAAGTATCAACAATACAAACAGTAACAACTATGGTGATAATTATAATGGTAACAGTAACTACAACCACAACTGAGTAAACTGGGCAGAAGAGAGAGATAAAACAAAACAAAACTACAAAAAAATACAATAAAATACATAAGACCTATTAAATGATGAATATAAGAAAGGCGGCTTTGAGTACTTAGAAAAGCGCTATATAAAATCGATGTATTATTATTATTATTATTATAAGAAAAGCATGAACAAAATATCGTATACCACGTTCGCACAAATAATACCCGTAATTAATACCAGTAACTAGGGCTGCACGATTTTGGCAAAAAAAAAAAAATTCCGATTTTTTCCTCTAAAAACTCGATTTTCGATTTTGATTTTGATTTTTGGGTAAAACTACAAAAGACAACAGAAGTCAGCATGTCGTTTTCGTGAGCAGCCCACAATGCAAGGCACTGCTCTGACCTCAAATCTGTGATGGTATCACGTGATGAACCCACAGAAGTTTATTTTTTCTTAATTAAATCTTTATTGAATGAAATAGAGTATACAAACAATGTATGCAACAAGAAAATAACATAAGTTTGCCAGGGGGAATACACTATAATACAATGTCCAAATCAGAGCAAATACTTATGTTTTTTATAGCCTTTTTGTTTCCAGATTTATCTAACAGCTTTAAATAAAGTTCAACATCTTTCAAAAAATAAATAATATTTGGTTTTGTGTTACAGAACTTACATTTGTGAATGAAAAATTTAGCAAGTAAGAGGACTAAATTAATTATTTAAATTTTTTTTAATATATATATGTGTGTTGTTGTTGTTTTTTTAAAATTTTATTTATTTATTTATTTTTTCCTGGGTATCTGGGCCCACAGAAGTGATACCAATGTAAGTCAGTGACAGGCATCAGCCGTGCGTGCGTGCGTGCGTGCGTGCGTGGACCAGGTTAATATAAGTGATCCACATGCGGTTCTGTTTAAATTGAGGGATCCGTGCGTGGAATAGACTGACCCAGGACACGCTGGAGGGATTCTATCCTGGAGCGGGTGGATGTGTGTGGGCACAGGGCTGTGTGGGCTCCTCTGCTGAGGCTGATGACCCCGAGACCCGGACCCGGATCGGAAGAAGACAGTACGGTACGGATCCGGGACAACGGAAGATGAGTGATCCGCATGCAGTTCTATTTCAGTTGCGGGATCCGTGCGTGAAGCCACGGCTTACAGTGCTATAAGTACTGCGGGCTCATGAACACATTTAAAGTCCGGCCATTGCACGGAGTTCTGTGACAGACCGCTGTCACTGATAGGAGGAGGAGCCTACGGGAGCCCGCAAGCGCACGGCCCGCAGGCACGAGAGAGATGAAATCGATTTTACGATTTCCCTTTTTTAAAAATCGTCCTAATTAAAAAATCCGATTTCGATTTAAAATCGATTAATCGTGCAGCCCTACCAGTAACAAATCCAAACAACATCAGTTGTTCACATTAATCTGCTGTGACAGAGTGAACCAGGCAAAGAGACTGAGGTGAAGAACACAGGCATGCAACCACAACCGCACCCCCTCCAAGGATCAGGGACCGACCAAGAGGGCCCCAGGCCCGGCCAACCAGCAGACACCACAAAGAGGGGGGATCCAGCCTGCGCCCTCCCCCCCACCCGAAAGGCGACAGTGCGCCCACCCCGAAGATGGTCAAGGGAGGCCCCCGCCAGAGGCCCCACAGCAGCCAAGCCCAGGCCCCAGGGGGCCAGGGACGCCAGCCAGGGGCAAGCGAGGCGCCGGTCCCTGAGCCCCACGAGCCCAGGAGCCACCCATCTCCCTGGGCAGGGGGTCCCACCCAGCACACCAGGCAGCCGGGCCAGCCCAGACAGCCACCTGCTGCAGGCCGGTGCACACCCCAATGCCACGGCCAAGCGCCCCGGGGGCCCGGAGGCCCACCCTCCCATCCCTACCCCCCCATCCCTACCCCCCCCCATCCCATCCCTACCCCCCCTTCCCACCAAGCCCAATCCCCAAACCCCACACACCCTCCAGTCCCCCATTCACCCACACAAGCATATGCAGACATACCCACTGACACCCAGACACACACATCACCCATCCCGCATGTTCGACCACTCACACACACACAGCCACATGCACAAACACCTCCACCCATGCCCATACACCCACCTACCCACATGCATGCCCACACGCACACACCTACAAGTACACACATACCCACACATGTACCCACACCCATTAACAGCCCCTCCCACCCACCTACACACACAAGACACGTGTATCCAGAGCGGCCCCCTGCCCCCCCTCCCCGCAACAAGCAGCACTGCCGTGAGTCCCCCCAAGGCGCGGCACCCAAGCACAGTCCCAGCGCCAACCGCAGCCCAGAGTGGCAACACCAGCTGCCAGGAGCCCCACCAGGGTCCACCACCCCACCAGCAACCGCCACACCCCCAATGCCCGCACACATACATCTTTCCCGGTCCCGACACGTCCTGCGACAGGCAAGAGAGCGGCTAGCCCAGCCCCTGCCCCCCCGACCACAATCCCCATGCGCACACATCATTCATCAGAGGGTGCTGCCCCAGCAATGCAGCCAAGTGGGTGTCAAGCCAATGGCCCAATCCCTCTCCCCCTGGGCCCCCTGCCCCAGACGGCATCCAGGAAACAGGGGTGTGGGAAGACAACCCCCCCCACCCACCCACCCACCCACCTATCAGTGTTTTGAAGTGTGAGGTGTGTATGCCAGTGGTTAAAATTGAGGAGCATAAACTGTGCACCACTGAGGGCGACGCCACACGGGCAGCCTCACCCACCGGCACGGCACCGCCCACCAGGCACCACGCAGCTCGCCCCCCAAAAGTGAATGTGTGGTGTTAGTGTTTCTGTGTCTTGTGTTGTGGGTGGGTGCAATTAAAATTGAGGCGTTAGCCGCCCCAGGGAAGCACAGATGGGGGCCGTTTTAGTGACCCCCCTGCCGTACCCCCTCAGGACGTGCACCCTCCCCAAGACCGTACGTGCTTTGTGTGAGGGGGGTGGGGAGGCGAGGGGTTGGGGGATGGTATGACTGGGAGGAGGTTTCCTCCCAGAAGACGAGCCAGTTGACATTCGGCACCCCTGTTCCCCAGTACCGGTCCCCAGGCAGGGGCCGCCAAGGAGCGGGATGGTCCAGAGACCCGGGGCACCCAACGACCGCAGCCAGAAGGCCGCCCCCCCCCACCCAGCCGCCACTCACACACTCAATCATCCTATGCAGTCGAGGGGGCACGGGTCCAGCCGCCCCAAAGCCCCCCAAACAGGCACGGGGACCCACCATACTTCATACCTCCCCAGTCTTACACGCACTAGGGATGCAGCGATCACCAGCACAGTGCCACCCCGCAGCACGAGACCCAGCAACCAGCTCCCCCGCCCCAGGTCCCAATCGCCACCACGGCCGCACCCCACCACCGCACCCCGAGAGAACCCCCGGCAACACCCCCCACCCCCCGTAGGGACAGCAACCCCCCAGGCACACCTGCACAGTCCCCATCCCCCACCACCACCACACCACAGCCCTCCCTCATTCACCAAACATACATGTACATCCACACCCACACACCTGCTCCATCAGCCCCCCCACACCCCAGCACACACCAACACTCACACACAATCCCTCATTCATACTCTTATGCACACATGAGCACCTGTTCACACACACTGACACACCCACACACACGACACATAAACGTACACACTCACACGAACACATGCGCACACACACGCACACACGAACGCGTGCACACACACAGACACCCCAGGACTTCCAGGCACTAGCCAGACACCAGGGCATGCACCCGTCCACCCCCACAACGGCAAGTCCAGACACCCCGGTACATGCCAGGGTGTCTGGGGGGGCAGCACCCAGACCCCAGGAACCAGGAACCCCACCCCGCCCACCCCCGCCCACCCCCGACCAGCCCAGCCACCCAACCCAGGGGCCGCCAGCCACCGACCCAGGCCCAACCCGGAGTCCCCTGCTCCACCACCACAGGGCAACCTCGGCAGCGGGTCCACCCCCTCCCCAGCAGGGACAAACACCAAACCGCCCCCAGAGCAGGGCGGTCCAGAACCCCACTCCAAGGGACCACTAGTGACCCGTAGCCCCGCGGCACCTCCCGCCAGCCTCCTAAGACTCAGAGTGATGTGATAGAGCTAATCACAGGGGTCCAGACAGAATGAGACTGGTCCAACTGATTGTTTGAAGAGGCAGATATTGTCTCATTACTGATGTGATCTAATAGAAGGTTCCTAAACTGGTTAATGCTCAGATTGGCTTTTGTTTTCCAATTCACAAGGATAGCTTTCTTTGTGATGCATAAAGCAGTGAGGACCATGTGGTGTGGCCCAGGTCACGTAGTAAATACAGTGTGGGGTGGGCTGGAATATTGCATCTGAGCCATGTTGACAGGTCCTCACATACCTGAAGCCAAAACCTCTGGACAGGTGCACATTGCCAGAAGGCATGTATGTAGTTATCAACAGAGTTATCTGTGCACTGTGAGCAGATGTTTGACTGTGTGAGACCCATCTTGAGTATCCTTTGTCCTGTATAATGAATTCTGCGAAGAATTTTGAACTGAATTAGTTGTAAATTCAAGTTTTTAGCCATTTTAAATGTATTTGAACATATTTGTGACCATGAGTTTTGATCAAAATCACTGGATAAGTCTTTCTCCCATTTTGAAGTTGGTAGGTAGATTAAGTTGTCTGTTTTAGCAATAAGCCTACATATTTTGGATAGTAACTTTAAGGTGCGGAGGTTCAAGAGTTCTGCCACCTTGATCGGTAGTTGCAGGTTTAACTGGTTAGGGGTATATTTCTTACCTATAATAGATCTGATTTGGTGATATTCAAAAAATTTGGTGCTGCTAATCCCATGTTGAGAAGTGAGCGTGTCAAATGGTACAAAGTTTCCGTCCACTATGATATTTTCTAAATGTGTTATTCCTTTGTTCTTCCACTGAGCAAAGTTTATAATTCTTTTACTTTGCAGGATGTCAGGGTTGTTCCAGATGGGTGTCCGATTACATGGAATGAGTGAACATTTGTTTATTTTAAGAAATTATCACCAGGCTGTCAGAGTGGAGCTGATGTTCACACTTTTATAACATTTATGATGCTTAATGGTCGAACTAATGAATGGTAAGTCAGAGATTGCAAGATCATCACACATTGCTTGCTCTATATCTACCCATGACTCATCTAGATAACTAAGTCTGAGTCATTTGGAGATATACTGCAGCTTATTGGCTAGGAAATATTGGCCAAAGTTGGGAAGGTCTAAACCACCCCTGTCTTTGGTCTGTTGCAACGTATTTAAACTGATAAATGATGGTTTGTTTTCCCAAAGAAATTTAGATATATGTGAGTCCAGTGACTTGAACCAACTAGAGGATGGTTTGATGGGTATCATGGAAAATAAATAGTTAATTTTAGGTAAAACCATTATTTTGACGGTGGCAACTCTCCCCATGAGTGAAATGGGTAATTACCTCCACCGCAGAAGATCATCCTCTGTTGTTTTCAAGAGTTGAACATAGTTCAATTTTATTAGTTCTGACAACCTGGGTGAAATATTTATACCTAGATATCTAATACTTCCTGAATGTATTGTAATATTGGGTACACTTTGAAAGTGACAGTTAATAGGCAGAGCTGTTGTCTTAGTCCAGTTAATGGAGTAATCCGATATTGATGAGTAGTTATTTATAAGTGTGACTGTCTGGTAGAGAGATGCTTGTGAGTTCTGGAGAAAAAGTAATACTTCATCAGCATAAAGACTTATTTTGTGATCTATATTCCTGGTACGGATTCCTTTTATTTCTTCCTGTTGTCTAATGGCAGCTGCCAAGGGTTCGATAAAGATGGCAAAAAGTGAGGGGGAGAGTGGGCAGCCCTGTCTGGTGCCTCTGTGCAGACTGAAGCTTGAAGAAGTTTGATCATTGGTCCTCACGCATGCATGAGGGTTCTTATACATTATCCTAATCCAGTCAATGAAAGATGGTCCAAATCCAAACTTATTTAATGTTGTAAGTAGAAATTTCCAGTTTACCTGGTCGAATGCTTTTTCTACATCTAGGGAAATAATTATGGTTTCCAGATTGTGTATGTTAGAATAATCTGAGGTTAATTAATCTGCGCATGTTAGTTGAAGAGTGCCTACCTTTAATAAAACCTGTTTGATCTGGATGGATTAAAGGAGTTATTTTCTCTATTCTTCTGGCCAGAGCTTTACTGATTATTTTTTAGATCTACATTGATTAGTGAGATTGGGCGATAACTGGATGGGAATGTGGGGTCTTTTCCTGGTTTTAATAATATAGTAATGTTAGCTATGTTCATATTTGGGGGTATTTCATTTTTCTCCTTTATTTCTAATATCATTTTGTAGAAAGTAGGTGCCAGAACAGTCCAGAATTCTTTGTAGAATTCTGCTGGAAAACCATCTGGACCTGGGGCTTTATTATTGGGCATATGTTGGAGAGCTTCTTGGAGTTCACCATCAGAGAGAGGTGAGTCCAGAAATGTTCTCTGATCCTGTTGTAATTTTGGTAGATTGATGTTGCTGAAAAACTGATCAATATTATCATCTGATGGGTCTATTTGTGATGTGTATAATGTTTTATAGAAATCCTTGAAAGTGTTATTTATTTTGTCGGGGTCATGGCTAATATTTCCTGCTGGATCTTTAACGGAGTAAATAGTTGTTTTCTCTTTATTTGTTTTTAGTTGATTTGACAAAAATTTCCCAGATTTGTTATTATGTTCAAAGTTCTCCAAGCGAAGCCTTTGCACCAAGAATTGCATTTTCTTATTTATTATTTCATTCAGTTACAGTTTAGCTTTCCTTATATTGTTCAGCGTGTACTCATCTGGGGTGGCAGAGTAGGCCTCCTCTAATGACTTAATTTTACCTTCTAGCGCCATTATTTTTGCGGTCTCTTTCTTTTTCTTATGAGAGAAGGAGATTATTTTCCCATGCATTACTGCGTTTCCCGCCTCTCAGAGGACACACGCTGATGTTCCTGATAACTGTTGTTTTCTATGTATATGGATCATTCTCTTTTAAAGTAGCTGATAAACTCAGGATCTGTAAGTAATGATGTATTAAATCTCCAGTTGCGAGTTGGTGGCTTGATGTTCTTATTAACCAGAGTGAGTGACACTGGTGCATGGTCGCTGACGGTGATAGGATGAATTTTGGTTTCAGATATATCACTCATCAGCGAGCTGCTAGTTAGGAAGTAATCTAATCTAGAATAAGAGTGGTGGACTGAGGAGAAGAAGGTGTATTCCCTGACAAGGGGACGGTGAGAGCGCCAAGCATCGCAAAGACCAAAATCTGTCATGTATTGTTTAACAACTTCTGAGGATTGGTCATGTCTGATATTTCCAGTGGGACTCAGCCTGTCAACTCCTGGGTCCAGAACTGTGTTGAAGTCCCCTCCGATAATGAATGTGCAATCTGAGTGATCATAGAGTGATGTGAAAAAGGAGTGAAAAAAGGTGGGGTCGTCAACATTTGGTCCATATAAGTTTACAATACATAACTTAACATTTTGAATTGATAATTTAACTACAATAAATCTGCCCTCTGAATCTGTGATTATGCTGTCAATGTCAAAGTTTAGTCTTCTGTTGATGAGAATTGCTACGCCTCTCTGCCTCAAATTGCAACATGCTGAGTATACATGTGGAAATTGTGCTGTATGAAGTGTGTCTATAGATGTCTGTGATAAGTGAGTTTCCTGTAGTAAGACAATATCTGCCTTTAAATCCTGTAGCTGATTGAAAATCTTGGTTCTCTTCACCCTGGTACCAGCTCCATGCACATTCCAGCAGACAAACTTCAGTGTACCCATGATCTGATTTGCGTTAGTTATATATGATGCATGCAGATCTGTTGTAATCCCACATGTGATAAGAGTGTGTGTTGTGTGGGCTGTGGAGACATGCTATTGTGCATCCATGTATTTTCTAACGTCAATCTACCTCTGTTCTGGTTAATACATGCATATAACATGAGGTTGTCCTTACACAGGAAAATGTGAGGGAAAGGAAAAGTGAAAAGAAAGGGGAGTGAGAGTGAAAGAGAGACATAATAAAAAGAGAAAAAAAACACATCTCCGTTGTGCGCGTGTGACGCGGAGGCAGGCAGTGGGTTAGTGACATGTCAGTGATTTCCATTGGCATTAATGTTAGTTCAGTACCTTATTGTCCTTAAGTCCGTGTGTATATGTGAGTAAACTTGTACTTCACCTTATTAGTAGAGCCAAGAGGTGGTGTTCTGGTCCCGGTCATAATTTTTATGTGTTTTAGTTAGTTTTGTAAGCACACAATACAGTTTCAGTTAGTTATCGTTTTTTTCCTTTAATTATAGTTTTTATTTATTTCAGTTAACGAAAATGTTTTTACAATTCTAGTTTTCGTCATTTCGTTAGTTTTCATTAATGATAATAACCTTGATATGAAGACAAAAAATCAGGCATTGAACAGTTTTAATTGTACTGTGCTCCGATAATCTCAACACAGCACACACACGACTCTGTTCCACCACCGATCTACAATCTAGTCCTCCAAACCAGAAATCTCACGTGATCAAACATGATCTAACAAAAACGAAGAAGAAGAAACATAACATGACTTGGGAGCAGAGTCCTGAATCAGGTCAGGTAACCCCCTCCCTCTAAAAAAAAAAAAAGGGTCAGGTAAACTTGCAAAAACATGTGAGGATGAGTTAAAAAAATGAGAAGAATTTTTGTGGGTAAGGGCCCAGGTAAAATTAAACGAAATGCGGGTGGGTAGCAGGCAAGGAAGTGAAAAAATAAAAATTTGTGGATGAAAATAATTGTCAGGACATTTAATGATGATGATCATCTAATTTGACCGTGGTCAATCCACATTTGGTTTTATTTTGAAGTGAGTTATTTTACATCCGCCCACAGATGTCATCGAGCAGCACATATTACGGATTTAATGATGACGTGTGTTTTAGGCAAAAATGAAGCCCTTAAAAGTGAGTTATGTGAAGAAAATGGGTTTAATCACGGGTCGGGTCTGGTTACGGGTCGAATGTACATGGGTACGGGCGGGTGTGGGTTTGGAAAAGTGGACCCGTGCAGGACTGATCAGGAGTTGTTGGCTTTCCCCACACACATGAACATTTTTTGTCGTAAATATTGAACAAGTTTAATATCTACGATTGTCGGCCCAGACCCATTTCAGAGCCGATTATCGGGTCAAATTCATTCTGAACATACCTCAGACCACAGGAGAATCTGATAGGATAAACTAATAAGACATAAAATAATCTGGGGTTTGCCATCCTTGGTCAGGAAGGTGGAAAATCTGGACAAACACAGCCCGTTTATGTGTGAACCTCGCCTTAGACACGTTTTGTTGGTGCCTGAGTCTCCTGTCATCCGTTTGGTTTCCTACTCTGTTGGTTCAGTCTGCATCACGTATCCAACATCAAATGGCTCAGGAGAATATTAACCTCTGTTTTTCAGTGAAAAGAAGGTATTTTTCAATCCTTAAATTACTGACCATGTAGATCAGGGATGTCAAATTTATTTGAGTACAGGGGCCGCATTCCGCCCCGTTTGATCTCCCCCGTTTACAAACTATCTGAACAAAAAAAGACGTGAATAACCTGAAAAAACAGACATTCCTTAAGAAAAATAAGTGCAATTTTACCAGTATTATGCCAAAATGTATCATTTATACATGTGCATTAGGAATTGGCTGTAGAAAGACACCAAACATTTAGCCACTTTATTTTCTTTAGACATTTCAGGTTGTTCATATTTGTTCAGGTCATCCACATTCTATTGTTAAAGATAGTTTGTAAATGTAAATATTTTCAGAATTTAATGTTATCTTTGTTTGCATTAAAAAAAAAAAAAAAAAAATGAAGTTGTCATTATTTATAGATATAATCCAATATTATTTTTTTTTACATTAAACCAAAAAGAATATTTGGAGTCATTATTATAGGTTATTCTGCTATTGTTTGACTTGTAAATTCATCCCACAGGGCGGATTAGAACCTTTGGGGGGCCGGTTTTGGCCCCCAGGCCACATGTTTGACACCTGTGATGTAGATGTTCATTAAAGCTCAGAGTAAATTCGAAGGTTATTAAATCAGAACAAGGAAAACTGAAAGTGACATTTTCGGGAAAATATATGATTAACTGGGTGTAAAAACAACCATCTACAACCACTGCAACATGTGAAACTACATGGGTTTCCTTTATGAATCAGCTCCAGAACATGATGATGTTTCCACGTTCACTAGGGACATATGTATCTAATACTACTGAAACAGCATTTTATCTGAAATACTTCAAAGTATAGATTGGATTAATGGTCCAAAGATGAATGGGTCACAATGGGTACGGTTACATGATGTTTTTTAAATCCGATTTATTTTTCCAGAAGAAATTAATTCAGAACTAAATTATTTTCTCTTCTGTTTACATGGAAATGTTAAACCCGAAATAAGGTTTACATGAGGTATTAATGAGGTAGATAAGTGAGTAAAAGGGTTTGTGCTGCAGTGCTCATGTTGCCTTGTTCTTGCAGCCCTTCTGTTAGTTTAGCTTAACCCTTCTGTTAGCTTAGCTTACCATAGTCACTGCATTTCCATGGTCACACGTAGCCAGTTTTTTAAAGGTGATTTATTGTCTTTTGTAAATTTTCTGAAATCCGATTCTCCCTAATTATTTCTTTAGATCTGCGACTTACTGCACTCATACAATCTTGGGACTGTTGTGTTGACAGAAGTTGGAAAATCTTTTTGTTGGAAGGGATGCATGCGCTAAATTAGCTTTGCTTTACCGTTTTAGTTTTGCATTAGTTTTTATTTCCCAAGATTTTATTAGTGCAGTAAGTCACATCACCATGATTTGAGCCTCAATTTGTGATCATATTGACCCCACCGGACTAAAGTAATGATTAGGGAGAATTGAATTTCACAAAATTGCTCATAAAATACTGCAAATCACCTATAAAAGCCTGGCTACGTCTGACCATAGGAATGAAGCGATTATGCTAAACTAGGCTAAGCTAAGCTAACGGATGGGCTGCGAGAGCAAGGCAATCGGTGCACTGCAGTGCAAACTGATTTGCCCACTTATCGAACTCAGTGCATGACAAATGAATTAATAAAAAAACAAGTGATGGACTATTCCTTCAGGGTTTTCGAGGCTGGTAGATCTCATTAGAATAGCCCACTGGAACGGTTTGGGTTGACTATACTGCATTGCATATTATTCCGCCAGCGCAGAATGTGTGCGTCATCGCAACAGGACAAGACAACGAGCATGCACAGAATGGCAGGAATAAAGTCCAAATGGAAGAAAGGGTTTACATGTCCGAGGAATAATTTAGTTCGGAATAAAAAGTGGATTAAACCAGTGACTTTATTCGGGTTTAAATTTAATCCGAACGATTCTTTTTCAACTGGAATAAGGTGTTTACATGGGCATCTGAAATAGGATTTAACGTTTAATCAGATTAAACCAGGAATAAAAATTGTCATGTAAATGCACGGATTATGAAGTTTCCCACTGGAAAATTCTATCGAAGTGTCTCTGTCCCCAGTCCTGTTGGACTACCTTTGTCATGTGTCTCTATCCTCAGTCCTGTTGGACTACCTTTGTCATGTGTCTCTATCCTCAGTCCTGTTGGACTACCTTTGTCATGTGTCTCTATCCTCAGTCCTGTTGGACTACCTTTGTCATGTGTCTCTATCCTCAGTCCTGTTGGACTACCTTTGTCATGTGTCTCTATCCTCAGTTCTGTTGGACTACCTTTGTCATGTATCTCTATCCTCAGTTCTGTTGGACTACCTTTGTCATGTATCTCTATCCTCAGTTCTGTTGGACTACCTTTGTCATGTATCTCTGTCCCTCAGGTCCAATCAGCGTCCTGGTTCTGTCCTGTGTGGACTGGTAACCTGTCCCCCTGTGGACACAGTACTGTGGACATAAACACATGCCCTGGGCCTATCCGGGTACAGGAACAGGACATGGGACCAGTTAAGGGAAGCTGGTTTGTACCTGTTCACACTTTCAGTTTCAGCATGGAGGCAAACAACATGAAACATAGCGACTGTTTTGCCTCATATGAGGAAGTTGACGGGTTTTTGATGAATATAAATCAGCCAAAGTGGAGGAGTTTAAGTATCTTGGGGTCTTGTTCACGAGTGAGGGAAGGATGGAGCGTGAGATTGACAGACGGATCGGTGCAGCGTCTGCAGTGATGCAGTCGCTGTATCGGTCGGTTGTGGTAAAGAAGGAGCTGAGCCGAGAGGCGAAGCTCTCGATTTACCGGTCAATCTACGTTCCTACCCTCACCTATGGTCATGAGCTTTGGGTCATGACCAAAAGGACAAGATCCCGGATACAAGCGGTCGAAATGAGTTTCCTCCGCAGGGTGGCTGGGCGCACCCTTAGGGATAGGGTGAGGAGCTCAGTCACCAGGGAGGAGCTCGGAGTAGAGCCGCTGCTCCTCCGCGTTGAGAGGGGCCAGCTGAGGTGGCTCGGGCATCTGTTTCGGATGCCTCCTGGACGCCTCCCTGGGGAGGTGTTCCGGGCATGTCCCACCGGGAGGAGACCTCGGGGAAGACCCAGGACACGTTGGAGAGACTATGTCTCTCGGCTGGCCTGGGAACGCCTCGGGGTCCCCCCGGAAGAGCTGGAGGAGGTGTCTGGGGAGAGGGAAGTCTGGGCATCCCTGGTAAGACTGTTACCCCCGCGACCCGGCCCCGGATAAGCGGAAGGAAATGGATGGATGGATGGATAAATCAGCCACTGGGACAACGTTCAGAAGATGTGCAGAACGTGCAGAATTCGAATCATTTGATTGGCTCTGAGGCTAAAGACAAACCCATATTTTATACCACAGCACTGTGGCAGTAGACACTGCCTAATGTTAATGAGACACAATTAACAAAATCACCTAAATTATCTCATATTGAAAAAAAAAGAAAAGAAAAAAGAAAATGAAAACACCTTTTGATGTAAAATCTGACGTATTTCAGTTATATGGTTGATCAACTGAAAGATGAGTTATTTGTAGCGTCTTATGGAAAAATGCTGATTTGGTAAGAAGACTAAATTATTGATTGGCCCCAGTTACAGACATATCAGTAACAGAATGCTCTACTTCTTCCACACATTTCATTAACATGTAAACCTAGAGCACAACCTTCTGCCCACATAACACAACCAAGTCAACAACATGTACAGAAGTTTCATGTGACATATGCATACATTATGTCTTGCTGCACATGCATCTTGGAGGCAGAAGTCACGCCGAGTTCATAGCGTGTTAAACGAAAATGTGGTGGAATAAAACCCGTACCTGTGGATGGACCTGCTAAACTCCTGTGTGCCGTTTATTACTTAGCTTTCACCAAGTATAAGTTAGGCATAAAGACAGCTAGGTTACATTGGTGGTAGCGGTGGTTCTGTTCTGCCGCCCGCTGTTTATAGTTATTACCGCAGTTAGTGTATCTTCTCAATATAGTTAGCCGCGCTTAGCGGCGTGGAAAAAAAGAACTGTCACCATGTGGTACGGTGATGAAGACCCCTTTAAACCTACCAGGAGGGCTTCCCCTGGCCTATCACCCTATAGAGAGAGAGTGATTGTGGATCTACCTGCTCCCTTTGCCGGCGATGGCAGCCAGAGTTTCCTCAGCTGGGTGAGGCAGCTGGAAGTGGCAGTCAGAGCTATGGCAGGCAACACCGGTGACTTCAGCCGGGAGCTGGTGAGAATACTCCCCACCCGTCTGTGTAAGTCTGCTTTTCTACTATGGGACAGCCTTCCTGATGCAGCCAAGTCAAATTATGTGGCCGTGAAAGAGAAGATGGGATCGGCTTTTGGACAGAGACAGTTAATGATCTATTTTAGAGCTAACATATCGGCTCGTTCACGACTTCCTGGGGAGAGCCTGGAGGTGTACGCAGCAGATGTGAGCCGGCTGGTAGCTGGTACTCGTGTTTTTGCCTCCGAGTTGTGCGCGCATCTTAATGACGTCACTGTTGAAACTCATCTACAGAACAGAGTCACTTCGAGGATCTGATATGATATATATACAGTCGTCCTCAAAATTATTCATACCCCTGCCATTTTTTTGTAACTTTTTGTTTTTGTGATGAAATGAATGAGTTTTGTCAAGTTTGTTTGTGACTTATATGTGATACACAAGTGAGGAAATAAGAACAAATGATACTTGGAGAAATACTTTATTTCAGGAGTATTTTATTAGAGGATTTACAAAAAATGCCACGTTCAAAATTATTCATACCCTAGGTTCACTAAGTCCAAAGTCTTTTCTTAATAGTCAGTAGAATAGCCTTTGTTCTTGATAATGGTTCCTGTAAGTGTCCACAGGTTCTCTTCTGTCTCCTGTGGGGTTTTGGTCCACTCTTCCTGGACCAAAGCCTCTAGCTGGGTCCGGTTGGATGGTTTCCTACCCATCACGCTAGTCTTTGGCTCCCTCCACAGATTCTCTATATGATTTAGGTTAGGACTTTGACTGGGTCATGTCCTTGAACCACTACTGCACTACCTTGATGGTATGCTTGGGGTCAGTGTCCTGCTGGGACGTCCAGTCAGGACCAATCTAGAGTTTCTCAGCAGACACTTCCACATTGTCATCCAGGATGTTGATATAATCCTCCTTTTTCATGATGCCCTGTATCTTGATGAGGTTCTCGGTGCCATTAGCAGAAAAGCAACCCCATAGCATTATGTTGCCACCATCATGCTTGATGGTTGGGGCTGTGTTCAGCTTGCGTTCTTCTCCTTGCTTCCTTCAGATGCAGTCAACATCCATGTGGCCAAACAACTCCATCTTTGTTTCATCAAATCACTGGATTGATGACCAAAAGCTTGGATCTTGGTTAAGAAGAGCTCTAGGAAATGCCAGATGAGCCTCCTGATGTTTCATCCTGAGTCATGCCATCTTCCTGTGTCTGCATCCATGGAGAACTCCTTTGTGCAATACTGACTGGATGGTTGTCTGTGATACCTTCATACCTCGGTTATTTTGGTGGCAACATAATGCTATGGTTATAACCTATAATGCTAGGATGCTTCTCTGCTAGTGGCACTGGAAACCTCATGAAGTTACAAGGCATCATGAATTTAACATAATTATATCAACGTCCTGGATGACAGCGTGAAAGTGCTGAGAAACTCTAGACTGGTCCTGATTGGATGTCCCAGCAGGACACTGACCCCAAGCATACCACCAAGGTAGTGCAGTAGTGGTTCAAGGACATGACCCAGTCAAAGTCCTGATCTAAATCATTTAGAGGATCTGTGGAGGGAGCTAAAGACCAGAGTGATGGGTAGGAGACCATCCAACCGGACCCAGCTGGAGGCTTTGGTCCAGGAAGAGTGGACCAAAACCCCACAGGAGACAGAAGAGAACTTATGGACACTTACAGGAACCATTATCAAGAAAAAAGGCTACTCTATTGACTAATAAGAAAAGTGGAAAAATGGCAGGGGTATGAATAATTTTGAGGACGACTGTGTAAATATATATGTATATATATGTATATATATATATATATATATATATGTGTATGTGTGTGTGTGTGTGTGTGTGTGTGTGTGTGTGTATATATATATATATATATATATATATATATATATATATATATATGTATGTACAGTACAGGCCAAAAGTTTGGACACACCTTCTCATTCTTCGCATTTATTTTCATGACTATTTACATTGTAGATTCTCACTGAAGGCATCAAAACTATGAATGAACACATGTGGAATTATGTACTTAACAAAAAAGTGTGAAATAACTGAAAACATCTCTTATATTCTAGTTTCTTCAAAGTAGCCACCCTTAGCTCTGATGACTGCTTTGCACACTCTTGCCATTCTCTTGATGAGCGTCAAGAGGTAGTCTCCTGAAATGGTTTCCTAACAGTCTTGAAGAAGTTCCCACAGATGCTTAGCACTTGTTGGCCCTTTTGCCTTCACTCTGCGGTCCAGCTCACCCCAAACCATCTCGATTGGGTTCAAGTCCGGTGACTGTGGAGGCCAGGTCATCTGGCGCAGCACTCCATCACTCTCCTTCTTGGTCAAATATCCCTCACACAGCCTGGAGGTGTGTTTGGGGTCATTGTCCTGTTGAAACATAAATGATGGTCCAACTAAACGCAAACCGGATGGAATGGCATGTCACTTCAGGATGCTGTGGTAGCCATGCTGATTCAGGTTGCCTTCAATCTTGAATAAATCCCCAACAGCGTCACCAGCAAAGCACCCCCACACCATCACACCTCCCCCTCCATGCTTCACGGTGGGAACCAGGCATGTAGCATCCATCCGTTCACCTTTTCTGCATCGCACAAAGACACGGCGGTTGGATCCAAAGATCTGAGATTTGGACTCATCAGACCAAAGCACAGATTTCCACTGGTCTAATGTCCATTCCTTGGGTTTCTTGGCCCAAATAAATCTCTTCTGTTTGTTGCCTCTCCTGAGCAGTGGTTTCCTAGCAGCTATTTGACCATGAAGGCCTGATTCACGCAGTCTCCTCTTAACAGTTGTTGTAGAGATGTGTCTGCTGCTAGAGCTCTGTGGTATTCATCTGGTCTCTAATCTGAGCTGCTGTTAATTTGCGATTTCTGAGGCTGGTGACTCAGATGAACTTATCTTCAGCATCAGAGGTGACTCTTGGTCTTCCTTTCCTGGGGCGGTCCTCATGTGAGCCAGTTTCGTTGGAGCGCTTGATGGTTTTTGCGACTGCACTTGGGGACACATTCAAAGTTTTTGAAATTTTCTAGACTGACTGACCTTCATTTCTTAAAGTAATGATGGCCACTCGTTTGTCTTTACTTAGCTGATTGGTTCTCGCCATAATATGTATTCTAACAGTTGTCCAATAGGGCTGTCAGCTGTGCATCAACCTGACTTCTGCACAACACAACTGATGGTCCCAACCCCATCAATAAGGCAAGAAATTCCACTAAGTAACCCTGACAAGGCACAGCTATGAAGTGGAAACCATTTCAGGTGACTACCTCTGGAAGCTCATCAAGAGAATGCCAAGGGTGTGCAAGGCAGTCATCAGAGCTAAGGGTGGCTACTTTGAAGAAACTAGAATATAAGAGATGTTTTCAGTTATTTCACACTTTTTTGTTAAGTACATAATTCCACATGTGTTCATTCATAGTTTTGATGCCTTCAGTGAGAATCTACAATGTAAATAGTCATGAAAATAAAGAAAATGCGAAGAATGAGAAGGTGTGTCCAAACTTTTGGCCTGTACTGTATGTATGTATATATGATATGACATAGAGTTTTAACAACATGTGGAACACTGTGCTTGCGCTAGGAAAATGAAAGATACAGCCACTGTGGCTACATTAGTAGAAATGAGTATACCCACAAAAAGCCACAGCCAGTCTGGGTCCCTGCAGCGGGGCGCGTAGCGGACCGCGATGACGAGCATAGCTCCCCCGGGAAATTCTGGGGAAAATGAAGTCTTTTTCCTGCATTCTGGTGCATTTTGAGCTTTAAAACATGTTCAATCTGGCTTCAGTTATATACACAAAAAATCATAAAAAATTAACTTAAGTCAACATTTTCATCTAAACTCTTTTTATTTCTAATCTAATGTATAACAAAACAATAAATGATAGACTTATAAATATAATTATTCTGACCACTGATGTTCATGAGATTCAATATAAAATAAATTTACCAGTGAGACATAATTTATCATAAAGTCATTTGGTAATTAAATATGGACAGATATGGACTCTTGAAATTATTTTATTTAGACTAGAAAGTACTCCTGCCCAGACTACAATGTACATGGACTGATTACTAATTTAAACTTAGATATCTCAGATAATTGACTTCTTTTCAACTATTTGACAATGGACAGATCCATAGGTTGTCATTAGTCTGACATTTAAGATGTTAAGTCAGTCGTTTTAATTCAGTCTTTTGTACTGTTAATACTGATTGTAATACTGACCATAAGTCTTCTATTAGTTTATAAGACACCTATGATAGCTCTTCAGTTTTCATTCTCTTTCTAACCACAGGCCTAGATATGAATGTTTACTCTCAGTCAGTTTCTCAATTCTGCATATTTTGTAGGCTACTTTGTCTCTAACGATACCACAAGATACAGCACAACCCAACTCCCGAAAAATTCCCAGGACAACTCCAAGGTCTTGCATTCTGTCTGTTTTTATCTTATTTTCTTTCTTCTGCTTAGTGACAGCGTCATACATCATATTAACCAATCCCATTTAACCTTAGCGCAGGCTACTATAAGTTAGACTGACTTCCTGGACAGGTCAGAACTGACTCTTGAGAGAGGGCGAAGCTTCGTCTGTTAGTTTTCTCATTTGTGCACAAATAAACGGATCGCCTGATTGAAGCAAATCCATTCTCCACGAAGTCTTTGTTGTTTTTCCAACCATCACAATTTATTTGTCATATCTCAAACCACACAAACAATGCAAGTCTAAATTAAACAAACACCCTACACATTAAATGACAGAAAAAGAAATCACACATTTAAACCATTTAAAATTCAAAATCATGTATTAAACAATGACTGCAAAAAACACAAATTCAAACACACAGTTGCGCCCCCCTCCCCCTCCTAAAAAAAAAAAAAAAGTCCAAACTCAACAAAATCCACCAACCAAACAAAATCAAACACAAAATCTCCACTTTAGGCTTTGGTTCAGTTTTTTAGAAGAAAAAGAAAAAAAAAGTTCAGTTTGTTTCAGTTTTTCTTGGTATAAAAAAAAAAACAAAACAAAAAAACAAAAAACGATTCAGTTCATCCACTAAATATAATAAAAAAAAACAAGTGCACAGTTCAAATTCAGGGCTTTAGAGAAAAAACAAAAAGAAGATTTTACTCACGCCCCGTTATCACTTCTCTGTCAGTCAGTCCGTCGGTCAGTCCAGTCCAGTCAGTATGAAATCCGGTCCGGGTTTTGGCTGCTGGAGTACTGCTATGATGAGATGACCGGCTTCTGATGCAGATTAAAGAGTGGATGGGATGAACCAGCAGGAGAATGGAACGGAGATGAATGCGGTAGGGGCGAGTGAGCTAGCAAAATGGACGTTGTAACGGGGTTAAACTGCCGTACTGTGTCTTGTCCATGAGCGGTGGCTCCGACCAAGCCCGGATTAACCATATGGGCAACTGGGCAATTGCCCAGGGGCCCGCGATGTCTGAAGGGCCCTGGGTAGCTCGGGCATAACGAAAATATCTGGTTATCTTTTGTTTATAAATGAAACTGTCCGCTGTCCGGAGCTATTGCACTGCACAGAAACCCTGCTCCTGCTGTCTGTGACCGTGAGCTGAGACCCTCTCCTCATTGGTCAGTCCAAAAAGCAAATCAGCTGTGACGCAAATCAACGTGCGTGCACTGAGCGGGATGTGAGACGTCAAGAACTATGCGACATACGTACGCGAATCAAAACGATGTTTACATTGCACTTACTTTAACTCTCTTGTTGAATTCTGAGGTGACAAGTGGATTTCTGTTTAACTCTTTCTTCGCCAATGACGAGATTTTCCGTCAATCCGTGTTTTCACTGTTATGCTATAGTTGGAGGTGTTGCGGATCATGTGAAATACTTTCCTTAGTCCAAAAACAAACAGTTAAGCAGTTTTTTTCGGAAAAATGAAGGACCGGGTTAAACTTTTTTGCACTGGAGTCTCCGTATCCCATGGCAACGCATCCAGCGGCAGTCACTGAATGAGGAAGTGCAGACTGTGCAGGAACCGTGTGCAGTTTCAAAAGCCTTAAAGATGATTATGGAGACAGAGTCTGACAGTTCAATATGTGATGGAGCTACAGAAGAACCATTTAGAGACAGGAACGGAGAAATAGAAGGTGAGGGAGACGGACACGGAACACGGGAAACACGGAGCGGCTCAGGTCCGACACGGAGATGGGATGGGGGGGCACGGAGCGACACGGAGAAAATGACAGACAGGAGGAAGAGAAAAGAGACATTTCTAGGGGACATTCAAGGAGAAGACAGACAACCAGACGTGGGACAAGATAAAGGACAGCTCGTGTTCATCTGTTAGACAGAGTGAGTTCAGATTCAGACTGAGGACACAGATGTGCTTCAGCTCCGTAATGTCAGCAGGGACAGAGGTAAGACACTGTTGGATTTAGCTTTTGTATGAAATAAATAAATAAATACATATATTCATCCAAAGATAAATAACTACATGTCCATATAATTATTTACAGATCAAACACAGCAGGTGGTCCAACAGGAGGATGTGGTGCAGCCAAGCAAAGGCCAGAAATCTACAGTATTTAGTGAAGTTGTTTCTTTTTTTCTTGAAAATGAGGAATATTGAAGTGTTTATATCAAAAAGCTAAACTAATATGTTGTTACTTATAACTGATGTATGTCAAAGTGTAAAGTTTAGAAGGAACCTGGTGCTTTAGAAGGTGTTTGGTCTAAAGTTTGGTGTGGATTCCACTAACATTTTGTGGAATGATGGGATATCTTAGAGCTGTTTGTTATTAGGGGGCCAAGCCCGCGGGGACTGGGGGACGCGTATGCCAGCATACACGTTCCACAGTTCCAGCGGTGCTGTGGAACCCTATTGTTTTTGTACGGATTTTTATTCTTCTTCAATATTATTATTATTATTATTATTCTTTTTATTTTTCCGCCGATAAAACTGTTACTGCAGCCTAAACCGTACATGGTACGGCGGTGCAATTTGGAGGGTTGGTCCAGACCCCTGCAGGGACCTCAGACGCAAAAATGTGCATATATTCACCAGTAGGGGGCGCTATAATCAAAGAAAACGCGTTTTGGTCTATAACTCCCACACCGTATGTCGCACATTCAAAAACCTTATATCCTCGGATTCCCTGAATAGTACTAAATCACGTGAGCTAGGCCACGCCCATTTCCGCCATGACTTTTTTCCCCTTAAAATCGCGAAAACTGGAAAACCTACTTTTTCGAACTCCGACTTGGGACTTTGTCCGATCTGCGTGAATTTTGGCACATACACTCTTCTCATGGACCTGATTCAAAGTTATTACAATAATTTTGTTTGGTTGAAAAATACGCAAATAATTAATGAACAAATTTCTGTAGCTAGCTAAAAAAATACTAACTCCTTCATATCTCGGTCCAAGTAAAAGCTATCAACACCAGATCTTAGATCCTTGGTTCTCATTTGACTCTGAGGGTATAAGCTGAATTTGGTGAATGTTGGCAACTAGGGGGCGCTGCAAATATAAAAAATTTATATCTCCTAAACGGCTTGGCCGATTTCTACAAAATTTGGTGGGTATGATGGAGGGCCTGTCCTGAGGCCATATCTTGAAGGTGGGTGTGTCTGAACAATGTGGGCGTGGCTTATTTACACTTAAACAACAAACATTTCCTACAGCTGAACTGTTCTGCTGAGGGCTGTGAAATTTCTATGGACCCTATAGAATAGGACACAGATCTACCAGGGCAAAAACTGTGGATGTACTCCACTAGGTGGCGCTATAACGGACAAAAACGCGTTTTTGCCTATAACTTCCACATTTTGAATGACACATTCATAAACTTTACATCTATGTATTCCTTGGATAGAGTTGAGTCGTTTGACATAGGCCACGAACACTTACACTGCATATTTTTCTTTCTAAGTCACTAGATATCGAAAACATACTTTTTCGAACTCCTACTAGGGTTTAAGCCCCATTGGCTTCAACCTTTGCACAGACAATCTTCAGTGGCTTCTGATCTAAAGTTATCACAATCAGCTTGCTGCTGTAAAAAATGTGCTTGTTATAAACGAACAAATTTTTTTGCTAGTGAAAAAACACATATTGTTGCATATCTTTCTCAAAATAAATGCTATCCACATCAAACTTTAGTTACTTGTTTTAGAGATCAACCAGAGGCTCTGTGCCAAATTTGGTACAAATCAGAAAATAGGGGGCGCTATAAACAGAGAAATATCAAGTCACAAAAAAGTTGGTCCGATTCATACAAAATTTAGTGAGTATGATGTGGGGTCACTCCTGAGACCAACTGTAAAGTTTGGTAATGATTGGTCAACGTGGGTGTAATTTATTACAACAAATCCCAGTCCCACACATTCCTCCTTTTGCATTCCTAATGCATTGGTCCCATTCCAGTGAATGCAGGGAATCCGGCTCCAACTGTTCCTGCAGCCTAAAGCGTACATGGTAGAGCGCTGAAATTTGGAGGGTTGGTCCAGACCCCTGCACGGAACTGAGACGCAAACAATTATATATGTCCACCAACAGGGGGCGATAGAACCAAAGACAATGCATTTTGGTCTATAACTCCCACACTGTATGTCACATATGAAAAAACCTCATATCCTCAGATTTCCTGAATAGGGTTGAATCATGTAGGCATGGTCAGGCAGATTTGTGGGATGACTTTTTTTCCGGCAAAACTGCGAAAACTGGAAAACCTATTTTTGAAACTCCTACTTGGGATTTTATCTGATCTGTGTGAATCTTGGCATGTACACTCTTCTCATAGACATGATACTAAGTTATCAAAAGAATTTCGTTCAGTCGAAACATGCGACAATTATAAATGAATACATTTCTTTAGCTAGCTAAAAAAATGTTAACTATTACATATCTCGGTCAAAAATAAATGCTATCAACACCAGATCTTAGATATTTGGTTCTCATCTGTCTTTGAGGGTATGAGCAGAATTTTGTGAATGTTGGCCTCTAGTGAGTGCTGCAAACATGAGAAATTTATATTTCTTAAACGGCTAAACCGGTTTTCTAATGAATTATGTAAGTATGATGTGGGGTGACTCCTGAGACCAGTAGATACTTTGTTGACATGTCACTGTGAGGGTATGAGCTGAATTTGATGAATGTTAGCCTCTAATGGGCGCTTCAAATATGTGATTTTTTTTTCTCTGAAACACCTTTACAGATTTCTATGTAATTTGGTGAGTATGATGTGGGGTCACTCCTGAGACCAGCTGTAAAGTTTAGTAATGATTGGTCAACGTGAGTGTAATCTATTCCAACTAATCCCAGTCCCACACATTCCTCCTTCCACTCTACTGGTGCATTTGTCCCATTCCAGTGAATACAGCGGCTCAGACGGTGGAATACTAACTCCAACTGTAAACCCTTATGAACGGGGCCCAGCCTCCACCAGCTCAGCCCCAGACCCACGTCCTTCGGGGACGACTTCCGTGGGCTCTGTGGGGCCTGGGGTCCGAGTGGGCGGGGAGGCTTGGCCCCCGTTCATAACTGCTCGCAGTTCTAGTTATTATTGTTGTTATAATTATTTTATTTTGTGATTTTGAATACAGTGTTACTGTTGGTAAAGAAGAAAGAGTCAAAAATGTAAATAG
This sequence comes from Sphaeramia orbicularis, assembly GCF_902148855.1. NCBI lineage: Eukaryota > Metazoa > Chordata > Actinopteri > Kurtiformes > Apogonidae > Sphaeramia > Sphaeramia orbicularis. Next base: position 2,354,663 of record NC_043978.1, on the reverse strand, counting down.
GAAATCAGTTTTATCTTGAAAATCAATGTCTTTGAAAAAATTCAATTTTCTCAGTTTTTTGCTCTAAATTCATTTTTTTCCTGAAAATGACCAATATTCAAATATTCATATCTCACGAACGAATGAAGATAGAATAAAATCGTTTTTTGTGTTTAAAAGTTGAAGTTCTGTTCTTTCTTTTGATGTATTCAGTGTTCACATACTCCTAACACAACATTTTCAGTGAGCCTCCAAAGATTAGTGAAAATGACCAAAAAGGCTGGCGCTGGCTACCAACTCACTGGAAAATGCTCTGGCAGGGAAAGAGTTAAAATTCATATCTGAGTCTATCAGATTATGTTTGTGTTTTGTCTGTGGGCTTTTTCTGACGATTCAATACATTTGTGTTGGCAAAAAGTGTTCTTAAATATATACTGGATACTTTGGAAATGGTTTCTTATTTATTTTTTGTGAAAATGGAGGACACTTCCCTCTCTTTCTAATGTAGTGGATCAATTTTAGATTATACTGATGCTAATGTGTTTTGTTTTCATATCATCATATGCAAGTGAGTGGCCTTGACAAGAGGCTATAGTGGTGCACCTGTAGTTCTACGAGCATTTACACATTTGTACATCAAAATGCATTTGATGATAGTTAGATATTGAAGTATGGGGTATATTTACATATATTCCTGGAACTTATTCTGTATTTTGCCAGATTATAGGGATCCTGGGGTTGTGATGATAGGGCCCTTGAATATTGTTGCCCAGGGTACAATGAAGTGTTAATCTGGCCCTGGCTCCGACGCTTCCTACACTCTTGTGCTGTGCTGACTTCGTCCGACCATGGAATGTGGATGTGGGGGGTATTTAAAAACTGCCGCCAACTGCGGGCGAATCAGGAGACGATGAAGTGGCGACGATTTCCGGGGTGAATACGGCAGCTATCAGGTATGCTTCGGGGGTGTGCGTGTGTATACTTGGGGCAGCTTAACCAAGTTGTCACAAGATGTAAGTTGGTTGATTTTACTAAAAAAATACCTTTGCCACTGTGGCTACACAGGTTGAAAACAACTTCGCAAACCAGGAAAATGCATTGCCAATGGCAATGTGGCAATAGGCTAGCGCAAGCCTAGGAGCAGTAACTGCTTAAAAGTCACAAAAAAACAAGCACAGATAACCTAAACTAGGGTTCAAAGTCATGAAAATATCATCTGCATTCTGTGCTCTGAACGGTATCTGTTTGTGTGGACCCACTCTGCTGTCAGACATCCTTCCAAACAGACCTCTTTTACAGCAGTATTTTGGCTTGTAAAAGACAGCGAATCATAGATGTTAGTGATTACATTAACCATGGCTCCGGTCCATGTTGTTACCCAGGAGGTCAATCAACTGATCCATCTTATCAGGTTGAATCCATTTTTAATGACACTTACGTCAAAATGTCCACTGTCCAAAAAGACACTGAAAAATTGAAGTTTGCCTCAAAAGTTGACAAAAACAGCAATTTGACATCACAAAAAATGGTGTAAACAGGTTAGTCAGAATCCAAACAAACCTGTGTGAAATGTCTTCACATGTTAAAAACCAGTTCCATGTCCCTGTAATGTCATCGTCTGTTCTATGTGAATCAGTCCCGTTTGAAAGTATGTTGTTGTCAGGTTCTGTTCTATGTTCCAGTCCTGTGGTCTGGATCAGTCTCCTCAACAGAAACTAGACTGATATCTGTAACCACTTACATGTTATAAACCATCAAAATATGGGCTTTTAGAAGGAAAGGAACATTTGGAAGACTTCAAAAATTCATCAACAATTCAAAAATCTAAATTTCTCAAAACTGTGAACAGGATGTTTGCTCTTTATTCAAATTAAAAAATCCAGATTTTTTCCAGACTTTTTCAAAACTGATTCTACTGTAGTGACAAAAGATAAAGGTTCTTGTGTCTTCACTAAACATCTTATTGGCCATCATTTAAGATTTTGACAATATAGTGGACACTTTGGGTAGAGCTTTGTGTTGTTTCATACACAGTAGTAGAGCTGAAAGGATTAATCAATTAATCAATTCAAATGATTACAATTATTTGATTACAAATAAATGCACATGACCCAGGATCCACACACAGGTGAATGTCAATTCCATGTTCAGTTGTTTCTTGTTTATATCTATAGATATTTTTACATATACTTTTAAGCTGTTGTTATTTCTATATATACCCTTTTACTTTTATACTTTTTGTGGTTGTTGTTTCAGCTGGTTCTGGAAAAAAGGACAAGTTATTTGTTATTTTCACATGTTTGTTTCATTTTTTAATAATATCCGTGCTGTCAAACTTTCCTCACATTCATTTTTACTGTTCTGGGTTGTTAACATAAATCTGGCTCAACATGCTGTCAAACTCATTTACAACTCATTTTTCAGACTCTTCAGCATCTGTCTGCGCTGACAGGTTTGGTTTTAGTTCACTTCAACTGAAAAACCAAATACTGAACTGATGACTTGAGACAGTGAAAGTAAGAAAAACTGTGATCCATATGATGGTGCAGACCTGATCATTCCCAGGCCTAATCCTGATCAGGTCCAAGCCTAAACCTGATCAGTTCCAAGCCTAAACCTGATCGAGTCCAGGCCTAAACCGGATCAGTCCCAGGCCTAAACCTGAATATCTGATACTTTTTCTATAGAGGTCATGGGTGAACATGTAGAGATATCAGAGTCCCACTGCAGAAACCTCCCTGTCTCCAGGTTTGGTCTGTACATCAGATTACATGGTACAAAGTGACCCACATCATGCTGATCCTATTGGACACTTTTCAGATATGTGAAATATTTTTGGCTGCAGGAGACTCACCAATGAATTTATTCTCGGCGGGAAGATGGAGGTCAATGTTGAACTCCAGGTTTGCCGTCCACTGCTCCATCCAGTTCTGTTGGATGTCTAAGCGATTGAAGAACAGACTGTCATTTTGTCAGCTTTGAAGAAATGGTACACAAACACACACACACACACATATATGTGTGTGTATATATATATATATGTATATATATATATATATATATATATATATATATATATATATATATATATATATATATGGATGCACACTAACTATCAGCAATGATAATTAGCGGTCTGATATTGAAAAAAATGACGTCATTCAGATAATTCCGATAACACTGCTCTAAAATTTTTTTGAAATTATTTGCTTCAGAGATTAAATGTGCTAAATGTTACATATTTTAATCAGATTAATTGAAAACAAATGACCCAAGTGCTGGTTTGCTGATGTTTTCCAGGAATATGATGGTGTGTTCTTCCACATATATGTTGGTTTCTGTCCATTTATCCAATAGATTTATAAATGTTCCACTGATAGAACCTGAGTCCATGTATTGTTGTGCACACAGTGTTTTGAAGTAGATCTGGTAGATCTGACACTGATATTAGGGTTTTCAGTTCCTTCCTCTCTGCTCCAGCTGTCAGACCCAGAGGAAGATCCAGAGGTTGTTTGGTCTGTTTTGTTCCGACAGCAGCAGAAGAAGAGGGACGTTCAGAAACACTGAACAACAAAACAGATGAATGGAGCTTAATGCCCAGAACAGTGACCAATCAGCACCAAAGTAGGTGTGGACATCTGTAGCCACGCCCACTTTCACCTCTGCAAAAATCCCAACCCCAGTTTAATGGCTGTTGTCCATGTTCAGCCTTGTCCCCTCCATATGGACACATGGAGAAAAAGATGAACGGAGTTGAATGTGTGAAAACAGCGACAGTCGATCATTACCAAATTCCGTCTGTGACATACATAGTCTGAACTGAAAACCCTTGGACTATTGTCCATTTGAAGCAGACAGAGGCATTACGTTCATTAGGGCCTTTACTGGACTATTAAAGGGTTCCTACAGGTTTCTATAAGTTAAATTTAAGACTTTTTAAAACTACTTAGAACAGAATTTAACCTTGTAAGACCCACTGTCCCCATTTGTGGACAAGAGTTTCACAACTTTATACAAAAAAAGAAAACTGTCCACCACAAAGGACATTCCATAAAAAATTGTAATAACTGCATCTGAAAAAACTGTTGCATCATGATGTTTCCAATATAGGCACTTATTTAATAAAAAACAAAAAAGCTTGTACTTTGCTGACATTTCCTGGGTCTTAGGAGGTTATGGACCATTTCTCAGCCTATTTCACGGCCATATTGACAAAAATTTGTGACTCCTAGAATTTTGGAAAATGTATCTATTTACTCCAATGCCTTGATTCCCACCGTTCCAAGTCATTTCTCACCGGAAAAGTTAGTGATAACTGGTTTCTAATTTCAGTATAAATTGTTGGGTTGGAACGGGTGGAACTGAGTCAAATAACGTTACTTTCTTTGCAGTTTCGTGCATCCCTAGTACATATATATAATAACATATTCTATAGTTTGGGTACATTTTGGATCCAAATGCTGTGTTTTAACATTGTTGTTGTAACAGACAGAGATAAATGCTGGCCCTGGTGCTGCTGGCTGCTCACATTATATCAGGCTGAATATCACCACACAAGGGAAAAAAGACATTGTATTCACTGAATGCTTACACTGTGGGAAGGAGCTGTTACACTGACAGCAAACAAGCACACAGACACACACACCTTCCACACTGTACTGTGTGCCAAACCACTTCTCCCTGAGGGGACACTGGCCCTCATGTTCCGGTGACAACAGCATCAAGTTGGCTTTCTCAGGGGTGAGCAGGGACAGAGCTGCACTGATAACCTGCGCGCGCACACACACACACACACACACACACACACACACACACACACACCAAGTCTCTTTATCAGCAAGTCAAGTATGAACTTTTATGTGAGAACAATTAAAGATGTCAATCACAAAAACAGACAGAAATACCTAACTGCTATTTGTAGTCATCACAGAATATAATTAAATCGGAGTATTTGATGCCAAATAATATCATCTACCAATAAGTTCAAGCCCAGCAAATACATTTTAGTAGAATCTATCTATCGCTCAGATAGATAGATAGATAGATAGATAGATTTTTTTTTTATACTGTCACAGTTCTCTTCAATTTCTTGTTCATTTTAATGCCTGGTCCAACTAAAGGTACATTTGTTTGGACAAATATAATGATAACAACAAAAACAGCTCATCGTAGTTCAATTTCACAGCTGATATCTATCCATTTTCCATGTTTTCTTGATAATAACCAAAATCACTTCAGTTCTTCCATCAATATCTATGGCATTGTACTGACAAAAACAGTGCTTTTAGACATTCCATGTTTTCTTTTCTGTCTGTTTTAGTCACATGATACACACAGGAGTTAGTACTGGATTGCATAATCATTGTTTTGGATGACTTTTGATGATCCAATAATTTTTTCTGCGACTGTATCCTTTTACTTTTATACTTTTTGTGGTTGTTTCAGTTGGTTCTGGAATAAAGGAGTTATTTGTCATTTTCAGACATGTCTGTTTCACATTTTACTATTTTTTTTGCATATTCAAATAACTTTAATGGAATCAAATTGAAGAAAATAACTGATTACAAAAATAATCGATAACTGCGGCTTTTAAAAGAATGTTACTTAAAATAACTAGTAATCAATTAGTGGCTTAAAATGTAAGAAGTGGATGTAAACTGTCATTAATGGTTTAATCCAAAGAAAATAATGGATAGTTACATTGATTACAAAAATAATCGATAGCTAAAGCTCTACATTTTTGCATATAAATATGCATATGCTATAAAATCATTAACACTTCACACATACTATTGTATGTCTCTGAATTTCTGTTTGTTCTGTGTTTTGCATGACTCATTTCATTAACACTGTTTGTTCATCTAAACAAAGTCATTCTATAATATTAGCATCGAAATGAAACTGAAATGCTTCACTACCAAAACAACTGAACTACTTACCTGTGGATTAAACTCAAACATCAGCTGATCTCCTGTCAGGAAGTCCTCTTTAGGGAAGAGCTGCATGTTCTCACAGACGTCCTCTACATACTCTATAGGGTCAATCTAACAAAGAAACAAAGAAAGAGGCCATATTAACGCTACAAACTCAATATACTCGCACTATACATGACAGCTCAGTGTGACAGTGTGTGTTTCAAGTTCATGCCGTACAAATGACTGTGTATGAAAAGTGGGTGGAGCCTCTGTGATGTCACATACAGGTTTGTGAATCAGCTGTTTTAAAGCTAGTAGTCTGTGATTTAGATGTTAACAAGGCTACATTCAGGCAGCAGGTCTTAATGGACAATTTGGATTTTTGGGTGAAATCCCATTTTTTTGTGTGCTCGTTCATATATTCCACATTAAACGCGACTTCTATCAGTTTTGAGTATGAATTGAATACGACCCTGAAGTGACCCACATGCACAAAAGAGGTCCTGATGGAATACGTGACCACGCAGACACACACTGTGCTTACAGAAGGAAATATGACTTTCCTCCACTCCTCCTCCTGGGACGCAGAATGGTGACATTTGTAGCATTTCAATGACGTAAAGGTCGGATAAATGCAACCTGGACGTTCAGACTGAAGTGACATTGGAAAATATGAGATACATATTGGATTTAGGACTACATATGAAAGTGGTCTGAGTCAGATTTAGGACCACATATGAAAGTGGTCTGAGTCAGAATTAGGACCACATATGAAAGTGGTCTGGGTCAGATTTAGGACCACATATGAAAGTGGTCTGAGTCAGAATTAGGACCACATATGAAAGTGGTCTGGGTCAGATTTAGGACCACATATGAAAGTAGTCTGGGTCAGATTTAGGACCGTATATGAAAGTGGTCTGGGTCAGATTAGTTCTGTTCAAACTGTCTTTAACAGATCAGATACAGGTCACATATGGACAAAAACATCAGATTTGGGCCACATCTACTTGCAGTCTGAACGTAGCCCATGTTAGCTTTTTGGAGCCAAATGTGACCATATTTAGACATAGGGACAGAACTGCAGGGATGCAGGGACTCATGGGTGGGCAAATGCTTTTCACTTTTAGATTCTTGCTCAAGTATTTGTAAATTGTCATTATTAACCACTCCTACTGTTGAGCTCACCGTCAGGACAAGTACACTGATACACTGATCAGAAACCTTGACAGCTTCATTACGTCTGTAAGTGAGCGGAGAGATGCTCAGTGCAGGTCTACAAAGGCCAGGCTTATGGAGTCACCATTTAGCAGCTGTTGCTGGCGTAACTATTACTTCTTTTTGTACTTCTAGTTTATTATGCATAGTTAGGGGTGGGCGATATGGGCAAAAAACATATCTTGATTATTTTTTAAAATTTCCCAATAACAATAATCTGATATCCTTTAAAACGTGAATTTCTGTCTTTGTTTTTTTTTTTTTTTTTTTACAAAAAATGCCGTAAAACTACTTGCTTACCAGGACATCAATAGATAGACAGCATTTCAGAACAACAGCTTTTGTTATTTTTTTAAGTGCTTCATACATCTTTTGCAAAACATGCGGGGGGGGGGCAGTATATACGTGCCCCCGTTTTATAGAATCAGCTTCCAGTTAACATTAAAGAGGCCGACACAGTCTCTACATTTAAGGTCAGGCTAAAAACGTTCCTATTTGAAAAAGCTTATGGTCAGGCTAGTTCAAACCAGGCTGAACCCACAGTTCAGTCTAAGCTGCCCTAGGAGCAAGATTGCTGGGGGAAGTACAGGCACTGAGTCCTGTCTCCTGTTTCTGGTTCTACGTACCATTCTGGTCTGCACTTATATTTTTAATATTTAGCAACTTAGTTTGTGCAGTGCTATTCACCCGGTGTCCCCTTTCCCCACTCCCCTCCGGGGGAGTGGCTACTTTTTCAGTTGTAACCGCTTGGGAGCCAATGACGACAGGATCTGCGCTGACCATCTGTGTCCTGCCCTGTCCTGTGTCCTGACCCCCTCCCCCAACTGTCTGGATGGACGTCCTCGGCCTCACCACTGTGGATGGGCCTCCTCGCTCCTGCCTGTCTCATCCAGCGGGATGGACCCCCCATGTGTCCACCCTACTGCATCCTTGCAGACTAGAACTACATCTGCAAATGGACGTCCATCAGTCCTGGTGCATCTATAGCCTGTCCGTCCATGGGAGTGGATCTCTCCTTCACTGTGGTTCTCCCCGAGGTTTCTGCCTTTTCCCACTGGGTTTTGAGTTTTTCCTTGCCGAGAAGGAGGGTCTAAGGACGGGGGATGCCCTGGACACTACTCATTTTCTTGCTGTTTATTTGACTGTTGTTTACTCCAACTGACTCTGTAAAGCCCTTTGAGATAACCTTCTTGTGATATTGGGCTATACAAATAAAGTTGAATTGAATTGAATACGTGGGTGTGCGGTTCAAAACTAACGTAACAACCAACGCTGGGGTGAAACAAAAGCGAAACCTAACATGCTTTCAACATCCGACTCCCAGCTTCTATTTCTGCTATTCAGTGGATTTTAAATGAAATTTTCATACCTTCTAGCCTGCATCCACTGGACCCACTCCACATGAATTTGTCACGTTTACCCCCCTTTAAGACGCCCCAGCTTGCATATAGTGTTATTTTCACTGACATCAGTCTGGGCAAAACCCAACCATTTCCAGGCTAGTGATGTGGACCCATATCTGCTACGAAATCATCCACTGAGACGGAGACTACTGCATATTTCCTCCATGTGAGATTATGTTTTGGGTTCTGCTCAGTCACCATCAGACTGAATCCTGTCCGCTGATTGGCTTCTGAGGCAAGCATTTGGTCAATGAGGACTTACATGCGCCTCTCCTTTACCGTCCGTTTGTTTTGTTTTCCAGACAGTATGAATACTCGATAATGTAAAATTACATGTCGTCAAATCAACATTTACAATATTATCGTAGGCGATATATATCGCCCACCTCTATGTATAGTGTGTTTGCTCTTGTATTCTATTTTTATTTGTATATTCTATTTTTACAGATTGTAATGCTGCTGCTGCACTAAAATCAATCTATCCATCCAGTTGTGGAAATACTCAGTTTGTCCTGTCAGTGGTCACAGAGGTGTGGCTGATCTATGTATGTTGTGAATTTCTTTGATAGGCAATTTAGTAGCTTTTGTATTTACTAAACAAAATCCATCCATCTACCTACCCATCCACCCACCCACCCATCCATCCACCCATCCATCCATCCATCCATCCATCCATCCATCCATCCATCCATCCATCCATCCATCCATCCATCCATCCACAGTACTTTTGTAATGGCTTCACTTTGGAACTGAGGTCCTTGTCCTTCGCTAATATCTATGAATCATAGCTTCAAAATGCACCTGTTTCCAGACACATTTACTGCCTTGGCATTGCCAGGTTAACACTGATTCTCAGTACATTTATTTACTTTCCAAGGGGTCTTATCAAAAAAAACAAAAAGCTTCTGAATGCAATCAATTAGATCTGTAATCAGTCAGAGCAACAACATGTAGGACATTGAACCAAATGGTAAATTAAACTCACAAATCCTGTCAGAAATCACAAAAGAAGCACATCTCAATGAAGAGCCTTTAACACTAAGAGCTGTTAGCTACAGTTCTGTGGACATCTACAAGGACCAACAATGTTGTATAAACAGTAACTTTAGCCTTTTGTTTTGTCTAAGATCAAAACAAATACTGATCACATGTATTGATGCAAACTTGGGCTGACACGTTTCTTAGGCTCCGTTCAGATGCAGGTAAATGTGGCTCAAATCTGATTTTTTTACCCATATGTGACCTCTATCCGATCTGTTAGACAGTCTGAACAGCACTAATCTGACCCAGACCACTTTCATATGTGGTCCTAAATCTGACCCAGACCACTTTCATATGTGGTCCTAAATCTGACCCAGACCACTTTCATATGTGGTCCTAAATCTGACCCCGACCACTTTCATAGGAGATCCTAAATCTGATACATATCTGATATTTTCCAATGTGACTTTAGTCTGAATGGCCAGGTCGCATTTATCCGACCTTTACGTCATTGAAATGCGACAAATGTCACAATTCTGCGTCCCAGGAGGAGGAGCGGAGGGAAACCATATTTCCTTCTGTAAACACAGTGTGTGTCTGCGTGGTCACGTATTCCATCAGGACCTCTTTAATGCATGTGGATCAGGGTCGCATTCAGTTCAGACTAAAAACTGATAGAAGTTGCATTTAATGCGTAATATGAATGATTTCACCAAAAAATCCAAACTGTGCATTAAGACCTGTTGTCTGAATGTAGCCTTATTCTTAATTAGCGAAAAGGTCACAGATAGAAAACACAAGATGAAAATGACTAAAAAGAATAAATGACCAAATAAAAGACCAAACCGACACAAAATATGAACCAAAATTTATCCTGAAACAACAGACATATTTATTGTAATAATTATAATTATCATCATTATTATCAATTATCACTTTAACTGCTGTTTTAAGTCCTGTTACTCTTCATTACTTTAAATACTGATCAGCTCTTTGTTCGATTCAAACTAACATTAGAATGACTTTCAATACAAGCAGTTTTTCATTGTCTGAGCTGTGATGCTTAGTGCCACAAAAACATTATCTCAACGATGATGTGAATATGTGGGTTCTTACCTGTTCCTGATAGTGAAATTCATTGGCCTCAATCTTCTGAATCTCCTCATAAATTCTGAATTGATCAACAGACAGAATTAGCATCTTTCTTCATCCCACACTAAAACTCAGCTGTCACAACATGACAAAAGATTAAGCTGCAAATAAATACAGATATAAACATATTATTGAATACACAAATGAGCAAACACGCACATTAACCTGTCACTGTCCTGTTTAATGCTTTATTTAGCACCACCTACCCACACAGGAAACATCACAGGTACGTTATGAAATGAGTGTTTGATTAGAGGAACAGCTTCTTTGTAACTAAAATGCCTCAAAGTGTGTTTGTGTAATAATGTGTGAGTGACAGTGCCTTTGTTGAGGTCCAAGCGTCTGCAACATCTTCAGGTACTGGAACACAAGTTGGGTCACCTGGAAAAACGTATACATAGACACATTAGCATTAATGTGAGTCATCTACTAGTCAACGACATGCATCTGTTGGAATGACATTAATAAAAACTTCAAAGTGTCTCTGTCCCCAGTCCTGTGGGACTACCTCTGTCATGTGTTTATTACCACAGAGCCAATCAGAGCCCTGGTTCTATCCTGTGTAGACTGGTAACCTGTCACCCTGCTGACAGTACTGTGTGTCCCAAAAAATGTGACATCACCTAATAACTTGTTTAAAATTTGGTTGCTCTTTTTGCTCAAAAAAGTGTAATTTAATTCGATTTATTCATTTTGAACATGCAAAAAAACAAAATAAAACAAAACAAAGCAAATTAAGACAAAAACAAAATAACATTTAAATGGACAGAATCTATCTTCAAGCACATACAAGTCTGAATATTGCAGTCGAAAAGGAGTAGGAAAAAGTGTGAACTTATTTAATCCTACCCCTCAGTGCTTTTACACCTTTATCACTAACTTAATACAAGGATCAAGCAATACTATTTTCCTAATTTTAGCATCGAACCACTACAAATACATAATGCAGTAACTGAATTACACACAACAATATGATCATTTTAGCTGAGTCATACAGACTAAACAATTCAACCATTTTCTTCAATAATTACAGCATATTTATCAATACAACATTATCCATAAACAAACAGGCCTCATCGTCATTATTAAATACTGTACCTCTCAAGAATCAATTCTTTATATCTTTTTTTAAACTGAATTACGTTTGATGTTTGTTTTATCTCCACACACAATTTGTTCCACAATTTTACTCCACAGATGGTGATACAGAAACTTTTTAACGTAGTGCGTACTTTATGAATCTTTAAATTAAATTTTCCCCGTAAATCATAGACTTCCTCTTTCACAAAACATTTGTTGAATACTGCCAGGCAGTAAGTTATTCTTTGCTTTATACATTATTAGAATAGTTTTGAACTCCACAAGGTCAATGAGTTTTAAAGTTTTAGATTGTCAATTGGCAATTATTTTTATTGTTCTGCTTTCAGGAATAGACATGCTGTTCTGTATACTGAAGTACGCCCAAACTCAGTCAAATGTGAACGCGCAACATGAATTTGTTAGAAAATTTCCTAAACAATCGCCAACAGGAAAGCAGATTTGGACGTGGCATAAGAGCTTTCAAAAGGAAGGCTGTTTATGTCGGAAAAAAGGACTCCACTACCGACCTGATGTGTGCTGCGTGACAAGCGGTGCACACATTGAACATTTGTAGTAACTTTGGAACATTACAAAATTACCATCCCCCAGAATTTTTTGCTTGAAATTTGTAGAATAAAACATTTTATGTCCAAAATAAATCCTATTAAGTATAATTTTTCCTGACCATGTAGTCACTCCGATATGGACATCTCAGAGGACGTCAGTTTTTTGGCACACCCTGTACTGTGGATGTAAGCGTTACACATTCCATGGGCCTATCCGGGTCCAGGAAAAGGACAGGGGACCAGTTACCGATGAAAACGCTCCTGCTAGTTTTCTTTTGCGGATTCTAAAAGTTTCGAGTCCATACACTTATCGTTTCCATAAATATGTGTGTCCAGATGGAAACAGTCCAACTGGGTTAAACGGTGTCATACGTATGCCACACCTATATGTGGCGCTGTACACAAATACAGACAGAGCCTATGGCAGGATCCACTCAAACTACAGAAGAATGCCCTGAGCATGTGCAGGAGGTTCCGTCCTGGGTTTTCTTCTTCTGGTCACGTGGTACTATGGCGTCATGGTTTCCGTGTTTTACCTATTCATACGCCAACGTTCGGTTGTGGTGAGTACCAAGGTTATAATAGTTTTGGATTTTTCATTATAGTTTAGTTTTATTTAGTTTTGACTTTTTTTTTTCCCTAATTCAGTTAGTTTTAATTCGTTTTAGGGCAAGTTTGCTAGTTTTTATTAGTTCTCCTTTTTAGCTTACCAGCCGACAGGCCATAAGCTATTGTCGTCATGCAGCGTCCGTCAGCGTCGTCTGTCGGCGTCTGTTGTCCGTTACAAAAACTTCAATCGTTTTCTTCTCCGAAACTACAATTCCGATTGACTTCAAACTTGGTATACAGCTTCTTTATGATGATGTCAACAAAAGTTAGTGAAATTATTTGAATCCGGATCTGATTCTGGATTTGGTGCGACTTTGAAAAATTTCCCCATAATAAGAGATAGGAAGTGGATCGATGCAATAACTCAGTAAATATAAATGATATCAAGTTGAAATTTCTACAGTCCAGCCCTGATGGGGAGATGACCAAAACATAATGTCCACATGCTGACCAGGATCTTCTTCTGGATCCAGGAACTTACGGAAAATTTAACATGGGCTGTTATGGGGAAAAACTTTCAATCGTCTTCTTCTCCCAAACTACAGTTCTGATTGATTTCAAACTTGGTATACAGCTTCTTTATGATGATGTCAACACAAGGTATTGAAATTATTTCGATCTGGATCTGATTCTGGATTTGGTGTGACTTTGAAAAATTTTCCCATTATAAGAGATAGGAAGTGGATTGATCCAATAAATCAGTATCAATGATATCAAGTTAGAATTTGAATTTTTTTACAGATCTGATTGGAATATGACCAAAACATGGGCTATTTCTGTAATATAATAAATACACATAACTGGGTGATAATAAATGGCATCTGGATACATTTCCCAAAGCTTTTAATTTGGCCGGTAAGATACAGGGCCATTGGTCCTATTTTTTAGCTTCCCGGCCAACAGGCCATAAGCTATTGTCGTCATGCGGCATCCGGCATCATCGTCGTCTGTCGTCGTCGTCTGTCGTCGTCGTCTGTCGTCATCGTCTGTGGTCCATTACAAAACTTTCAATCGTCTTCTTCTCCGAAACCACAATTGATTGATTGACTTCAAACTTGGTATACAGGGCCATTGGTCCTATTTTTTCTAAATGCTTAGTTTTACTTTAGTTTTAGTATTAATTTTAGTTTCGTCGTATCTTTTCTCTTCACTGTCGTATTCAAATAAATCCCAGGCAGCATTCTGCTGCTTTCTCCCAACTTGAGTCTCCATGTTTCCAGGTAGAGTGGAGACCAGAAGACAACTGTAAACGACAAGTGACGACAAGTGACAGACCGTGAAGTACGGTATGGTGCCGCTAACTAAAATTGCTAGAGTCAAATGAATCACTTTTGTATCAATCCGACATTGACAAAGATGGAAACAAAAGGAATTTTATCCATAATTTTTATACATTTTAGTTAGTTTTGTAAGCACACAATACAGTTTCAGTTAGTAATCATTTTTTTCTTTTAATTATAGTTTTTATTTATTTCAGTTAACGAAAATGTTCTTTCAATTCTAGTTTTCGTTATTTTGTTAGTTTTCGTTAATGATAATAACCTTGGTGTGTACAGGGTGTATATTCCATATATGACCACAGTACTGTGGACACAAAAGGACGATGAGTTCATGGAACAGTGTCCATGATTGGATCTGGGACAACAACATGTCCTTACTGCTGATTGTCACTAGGGATGCACTGATACTACTTTTTTCCAGACCAAGTACTTACATTTGAGTACTTGCCAATACAGAATACTGATACTAGTCCTTAATAATCCCATTCCAGTTCTTGGTTCCTTTTGTAAATGTGCTTTATTGTCATTGTCATTAGTCTGACTGGAACAAAGTGCTGCTACTGACATTTAATGTGTTGGAATGAGCGTTTGTCAATCAATCCACCAGGGGGCGCCGCTCTGAATTAACCACACTGGACAAATACCACGAAGAAGAGGAAAGTTTTATGAGAAGAAGAAGAAAGTCAGTAATAACAAACATGGAGATGACACAGATGGTTTTACTAATGTGATACTAATGTTGATATTGATGAGTGTAGTTGTCCTAAATCTGTCAGTAGTTTTTCTCTAACTCACACAGTCACTCTTTGAACAGATCCTCTACGTCCACGGTTCTCTGTGGTTCTGCGGCTCCGTCTGGGTACGCACAGAGCCTTATATACAAGATAATATGATGATCTTTACATGGCTCTGGGTACGCATCCGCTAGCTCCCAGAAAACGGACAAAATTAAGTGTGGAATGTACGCAGAGGACGGACAGAACGCTCTGTCCGTATCCACCTGTGTCTTTAATGTTACTTTCAGTCACCAATACTTTTGTCGCCGTCGTTTATTTTTAAAAATCTCCACACTGCTGACATTAGTCCTCCGCAGCATACCTGCTGCACTATGAGGTGAATGTCACGCTGCCATCAAGTGGTATCGATGTGTTTGTATCGGAGCACTTTTATGAGTACGAGTATTACGACACACATTCAATATCGAACCGATACTCGATACTGGTGTCGGTATCGGTGCATCCCTAATTGTCACAGTACAAATCATAACATTTGATTGGCTCTGTGGAAATACACAGTCCGAAATTTTGTGCCACAGTACTGTGGCAGTAGACATTGCCTGATAATTACAGTCTCTGGTACCAGGATCTGTTATCTATACGTGTTCCAAAAGTCAGAACAGAAGTGGAAGAGAAAGATTTGAAAGTTTTCTTCTCCTGCTGCCTGGACTGACCTACAGATGGAGATCAACCTGAAGCAGCTGCTCTGTAAGTACAAAGTCAGATTGATCAGACGGAAAAAGATCAATCTGGATGTAGATGTTTTTTTTCTAATTGATTGAATCGAGCTCTGCTTTGAGATGCTTTCCAGGAATATCGTTGTTATACTTTTAGTACCTTTGAAATTATTGATGGCGTTTTGAGTTTTATGTGTGGTTTTAGAATGGAGCTTTATGTATATTTTTAATGTGGATGCATGGATGAAATCTCTATTGTCTGTAACTTCTGCAGCTGCTGTCTTGGCCATGACACTCTCCACGAGAGATTTTTAATCTCAATGAGTAATTTTTCCTGGTTAAATAAAGGTTCATCATGACCACATTCAACTTGGAGGTTAAATTACTGTTGAAAAACACCACAGAGATTCAGATCCAATTGAAAATGTCACTCCTGCTTCGTTGAATAAACAGAGGGAATAAATTTGTAAACTGTTAAGTCGGTTCTGACCTGTTTGGCATCTGAAGATATGATTAAATGATAAGAAATACCAGTTGGATATTTCAGTGACTCAGTGGGGACCGTAACACTGATGATCGAACACCAAACGGAAACGTGACTGTCAAAGCTGGCAGTATGTGCATGCATCACTGACCATTACCTGTTCTGTACATGTTACTCAACACAAAGGACACTTCTACTGTTACATCTATGTCTATCTAAACAAATAATAAATGCACTCAAGACTGTCTAAGAACTCATTAAACCTATATAAAACCCCAATCAGGGTTTTGAATAATGTTTCATGAAGTAGCTGGATTGTGCAATAATGTCATGGTGTTATCTTTTATCTGTTATCTTATCTTGCTGTAGTTTATTCTTTGTCATTATTTATTGTTATCATGTTTCTTTTAACTATCTGAGAGTCTTGTGCAATATGAGTATGTGAAATATGTGTGAGTTATGTGATTGCATCTTCATCTGGTCTGATGCTTCTGTGTTGTTAATTAGCAGCTTCATCTGTGCAGTTCAGTCCAAGACACATTTCCCTAAGGGGACAATAAAGTGTATCATATTGTATCGTACTGTATAATAACATGCAGGGGCTGAAACCAGGGGGAAAGGACAAAATACGGAAACACATACCTTCCCTTCAGACTGAATATAAAGACAGATTAACCTGCTTCACAACAAGGCCCTTTACATGACCATAAAAATCTGATAACTATTAGTAATAATTAGACTATTATCACAATCAGATCTGATGCAGTTACATGTAATTAGGAACTATGATAACCCAAAAACCCTGGTCTCAGATCATTATTGGATTTCTTACAGAGTAAGTATGTACTGACCCACACCTATGCATGTTAAACTACGTAAAAGAACTAAATAAATCAGACTGACATGAATACAAGCATAAAGACATCGGAGTATTGGGGAAAATCCAGGTGTGTTAATCTGATTTTTTATAATCAGATTACTGCTGTTATCTGATAAAAACAGATCAGATTATACTGAGCCCATTTACATCCACACTAATACTCCCATCATTATCTGATTTCTGTAGTTATCAGATTATTATTGATCATGTAAACACAATAATCTGATCGGCTTTATCCGATAACAGCAGTAATCTGATTAGTAGAACTCAAATGAACACACCTAGATTTCTCCCCAATACTCTGATGTCTTGATGCATGTATACAGGTTAATCTGATTTATTTTGTTTGTTTGTTTTTAACATCAGCACATTGGCAAAAAAATAAAAAATAAAAAATCTATAGAAACAGAAGTTATGCAGCGACACCATGAGCCAAAGGAAAAAAGGTAAAAAAAAAAATCAGTGAAATGAAATGAAGGATAGCAGCAACATGTGACCTATTCTGCTGTCTTATTAGCTCTTACCACATTAGGACAGCTAATGCTGACACTGTAGGCATTGCCATGGGCTACAAGACAAGTCCAGATGTTTTGAAAATGTCAGAAAGTGTGTGTCTTACGTCATAATGTACGAACGTAATCTGAAAGAAAATCAAATAATGGACTGAAACATGTAAACCAGGGTTCACATTTCTGAAGTGCACAGAAACGCCTCGCATTTGATTACTGCAACTACGGGATTACCCCCAGTTATCAGATTTTTATGGTTTATTATGTATGTTTATTATTATGTAAACGGGCTCACTGTTCGAGAGTCTGGTTTCAGCTGGCTTGATATGCAAAGTGTCATGAGATTAACTTTGTTATGATTTGGCGCTATATAAATAAAATTTGATTGACTGATTGACTCTTTACATGATCAATAATAATCTGATAACTCAAGGAATCAGATAATGATCATGGATGTAAATGAGCTTATAGTTTCATCATGGAAAAGAGAAAGTACTTTTTAAACTTTCTAAGTAGAGTCTTGTCTAACTGATTCTGAACAGTCATTGGTAATTATAACTGTCAATCACATATGTAAGCCTCCACCTGCCTGAAATACCCATGAGCAACTACAACTCTCTGTCATGGTGGAACTGTTCTACAGTTTGTCCAGAGAAGAGAACAGGATTTAAGAGGAAGAGGAACAACTTATGCTGTGCACAAGCGTCTTTCCATGCTGTTACTAATCCTTGGTTGTACACTCAAAATACACTACTGTCTTGGCTGTGAGGAACATACTTGACTATTTTTGGGCATTGTGCAGTGAAAATGAGTGCCTTCTGACTAAAACGACTCCAGGTATAGCCTCTCTGAATGGGACTGGCAGTAAAGTGCTCTTTAAAACAGTAAATAAAAACCTCAAGGCTGCTGCAGCACTTATACAGCACTTATCAATGAATATTTGTTAACTGAAACGTTTTTCATTAAGTACTTCAGATGGAAAACAGTTATCCTGTTGAATGATCCCTAAATACCTCCCTGTTCAATATAAGAGTTGTCATAGCAACTGACAACTTGGAATTCTATTACCCGTTGCATTCCAGAAAACAGAGGAGAATAGGCCAGCTGTGTCCTTACACGGCAAAATAGACAACGGAGTATGTCAACAATTTATTGTTGTACTGCAGAGACAAGATTCACTAAGATCTGACAACATGTCATTTGAATAATACATAATCAGTGTTGGGGAAACTACTTTGAAAGCTGAGTTTTGCAATACGACCAACTAATTTACATTGGAAGAAAGAGAAATATCACATCAGAAAGAGCTGAAACAGCATGTAAAATGCAAATGCCCGAAGACAGCAGTAATGTCAAAATGTGGTTTGACCTATGTTTCATTGTAGAATGTATGAACACAACATACCATGTTTTGTATGGTCGAATTTACTTCATTTGTAAATATACATCCACTCCTCATATTCAGGCTGCAGCACATTCAAAAACAAGAACGCGAGCATATGAGGCCCAATACTGATTTCAAATAATGAAATAATGTGAAGAAAGAAAGAAAGAAATCTAAGTTGTGTTTCAGTTATTATCCCCTAAGGAAAATCCAGTCTTTGTTTTCTACCCATTTTAATACACACAGCACCTAGCATTAGCATTAGATTAGCATTAGCATTAGCACTTGCTCCATTAATGCTGAAAAGTACATTCATATTTTGGAACCACTTCTACTGCCTTCAGTACTTCAGCTTTACTTTACAATATGGCTAATCCTTTACTCCTCCAACTTTTATATATTTTTATATATATATATATATATATATATATATATATATATATATATTTTTTATATATATATATATATATATATATATATATATATATATATATATATATATATATATATATATATGTATGTATATGTATGTGTGTGTGTGTATGTGTGTGTGTGTATGTGTTATGTTCATACTGTCTTCAGTGAAATACAAGTCAAACTACATTCATATGCAATTTATCTAGGTTTGTGTTAAAGATTGAGTGGTGAAAGTGTAAAGAAGGTATGATGTGTACATCTATGCATTTAAAGGAGATCAAGCAAAAAAAAAAAAAAAAAAACAAATATGAACTCTGTTATTTCAAACACCCTTTGTGGCTGTTGAGGTCCCGTTTTGTAACTGATGTACAAGTCTCAGTCCCACCTGCAACATTCCACTGCATAAAAAAATCAAAGTTCCATTTAAGGGTGTTTTCACACTGACAGGTGTTTGTGTACCTGGTAGAAGTTCTGGAAGCCTTCGTCAGTGAGGGTAATGGAGATGGAGAAAATGGAATAGGTGGTGTTCTGGTCAAAGCCGGTTTCACTGTTACCTCCAAATAATGCCAGAGCCCAGCACCTACAAAACAAACCAACAATCAAACAAACAAACTAACACTCAAACAATCCAACAAACAAACAAACAAACCAACAATCAAAGAAACCAACGGACGAACAAACAGACCAACAAACAAACCAGAAAACAAACAAACAAACAAACATACCAAAAATCAAACAAACCAGCAATCAAACAAACAAACCAACAAACAAACATACGAACAATCCAACCAACAAACAAACAAACATACCAACAATCAAACAAACCAATGAACAAACAAACAGACCAACAATCAAAGAAACCAACGGACGAACAAACAGACCAACAAACAAACCAGAAAACAAACAAACAAACAAACATACCAAAAATCAAACAAACCAGCAATCAAACAAACAAACCAACAAACAAACATACGAACAATCCAACCAACAAACAAACAAACATACCAACAATCAAACAAACCAATGAACAAACAAACAGACCAACAATCAAACAAACCAGAAAACAAACCAACAAACCAACCAACCAACAAACAAACATACCAACAATCTAACAAACCAGCAATCAAACAAATAAACCAACAAAAATGCCAACAATCAAACAAACAAACCAGCAAACAAACAAACAAACATACCAACAATCAAACAAACCAGCCAACCAACAAACAAACAAAACCGGCAATCAAACAAACAAACAAACCAACATACCAACAACCCAACAAACCAGCAATTAAACAAACAATCAAACAAAGAAACATACCAACAATCAATCAAACAAACAAACAAACAAACAAACACACCAGCAAACAAACCAACAATCAAATAAACCAACCAACAATCAAACAATCAAACCAGCAAACAAACCAACAATCAATCAAACAAACAAACAAACAAACAAACAAACAAACCAGCAAACAAACCAACAATCAAATAAACAAGCCAAAAAGCAAACATACCAACAATCAAACAAACCAACAATCAAACAGACCAACAAATCAAAACAAACCAGCAAACAAACAAACTAACCAACCAAACAATCAAACAAAAAAAACAGGAAACAAACAAACCAACCAACAATCAAACAAAAAAACAGCAAACAAACCAATAAGCCAACAAACCAACGCCCAAACAAACAAACAAACCAACGCACAAACAAACAAACAACTGCACCTTAAGTGTTGAATAAATACAGCCAATAATTTGAACACCTGTCTTCAGGTTTTCTTAATTTCAGCCAATTAAATGGAACTTTTGGTGGGACCTTTTACAGGGTGAGCTGAGCTTTAAAGAAGTCCCAAAATAATGGGATAAATAAAGTACATCTATTTATTTATCCATCTACAGACAGAAGACTCACTGCTCAGATGTGTTTCATCTGCCATTGTTTTCCATTCATTTAAGAACAAAAAAACAACTGAAGTTTGAGACTTGAGCTGCATCATCTGTCACATTAAACACCACATCTGCTTTTATCTGAACTGGGACATGTTTTTGATGTGGGATGATGCACTTACTGGTTTAAGAAGATCTGTGCTGAATTACAGCCCAAGTAGAAATACTGCTAAGTGTGACTGATCACATCAGAGTTTGAAAGCTTTTCCAGTGTTTTCACATTTGGGGAAAATGAATTTAACAACAGTGATTAAAGGAAAAAAAAACTGTGTTGAATTCCATCCATTTTCAATCAATTTCAAAGGTACCATTTACATTACCCATATAAAGGACTTATATATGGTTCAAAATTAGGTCATTAATTCAGTTTTAAACAGTTAATAAATCATTAAAAAGCTATTTAACACCCAAGAAAAAGGGACCAACTTTAAAAATCAAACTCCTATGGAGGATGTAACATTATGAAAATTTCGCATCATGGTTATTGTGACCAAAATTATCACGGTTATCATTATTATCGCGATATTATTGAAATTGTGCTCAAAATGTTCAAAAAGTACTTAAACACACACTGAAATAATTTATCCAAGTTGTATTTAATAAAAAAATAAATAAATAAAATAATTGGTACAATGTACCTTCTAGTGGCAGAAACAATCAAATTTTAACCCTTAGTGGTCTGAGCCTATTTTGTCCGTTTTTCAGTACTATTGATTTTACCTTTATATACTATATAAATGAGTGTTTACTATACCCATGTTTGGTATCTTTTTTTCAGCACAACTTCTGTCTATTATTTTTTTCACTTTAACCTACTACATCAACATAACAGAACAAAAAATAAACAAAAGAAAAAGTCTGATTTGAAAAATGTATATAACTTATTGCATAAATAACACAAAGATGCTTAACGAACCCTTTCAAAGACTTTAAAAGTGAATATTGGTTCTAAATATTAAGTATATAAAATTAAAATTGTAATAAATTAAAACTATACTGCATGTAAATATACTGATATCCTGTGGGGGGGTGCTTCATGAGTATGGGGTCCGGGGCCCTCTGTTAAGGGCAGTTTGGTCTTTGTATGACCGAAGAAGGAGCCTGGTTCGCATTGCTGGCAGTAAGTCAGATCTGTTCCAGGTGCATGTTGGACTCCGGCAGGGCTGTCCTTTGTCACCGGTTCTGTTCATAATTTTTATGGACAGAATTTCTAGGCGCAGCCAGGGGCCGGAGGGGGTCCGGTTTGGGGACCACAGGATTTCATCTCTGCTTTTTGTGGATGATGTTGTCCTGTTGGCCTCATCAAGCCTGGACCTTCAGCGTGCCTTGGGGCGGTTTGCAGCCGAGTGTGAAGCAATCGGGATGAGGATCAGCACCTCCAAATCCGAGGGCATGGTTCTCGACCAGAAAAAGGTGGTTTGCCCTCTCCGGGTAGGTGGGGAGCCCCTGCCCCAAGTGGAGGAGTTTAAGTATCTTGGGGTCTTGTTCACGAGTGAGAGAAGAATGGAGTGTGAGATTGACAGATGGATCGGTGCAGCGTCTGCAGTGATGCGGTCGCTGTACCGGTCTGTCGTGGTGAAGAAGAAGCTGAGCCGAGCAGCAAAGCTCTCAATTTACTGGTCAATCTATGTTCCTACCCTCACCTATGGTCATGAGCTTTGGGTCAGGACCGAAAGGACAAGATCCCGGATACAAGCGGTCGAAATGAGCTTCTTCCGTAAGGTGGCTGGGCGCACTCTTAGAGATAGGGTGAGGAGCTCAGTCACCAGGGAGGAGCTCGGAGTAGAACCGCTGCTCCTCCGCGTCAAGAGGGGCCAGCTGAGGTGGCTCGGGCATCTGTTTCGGATGCCTCCTGGATGCCTCCCTGGGGAGGTGTTCCGGGCATGTCCCACCGGGAGGAGACCTCGGGGAAAACCCAGGACATGCTGGAGAGACTATGTCTCTCGGCTGGCCTGGGAACGCCTCGGGGTCCCCCCGGAAGAGCTGGAGGAGGTGTCTGGGGAGAGGGAAGTCTGGGCATCCCTGGAGGAGGTATCTGGGGAGAGGGAAGTCTGGGCATCCCTGGAGGAGGTGTCTGGGGAGAGGGAAGTCTGGGCATCCCTGATTAGACTGTTACCCCTGCGACCCGGCCCCAGATAAAGCGGAGGATAATGAATGAATGAATAAAACTATACTCAAATATTTGGCATAAAAGCACATCTTTACATGTGCGTTTTTTCCCCTAAAAGTGCGGTAATCAATTACAGTTAACATGATAATTAGAATTTAAATGGTAATACTAACAGTCTGCAATTTTACTGTGGTTTATCGTTATACCGGTAATCGTTACATCCCTACTCCTATGTTCACCTTTACTGTTCCACCTCAGACTGGGTAGTGACGGTCTTTGGTTTGTTCATTAGTAGCATTTACACCTACCGTCTTCATCTGAGGTTCAAGAAGTTAACAGCATTTAACTGTCAGCCTGTCTTCAGACTCAAAGTCTCATTTGTCACCACATGAACAGATACACACATGAAAGTGTAGTCTAGCCAAATATGGGCCTGGTCCAGCGGTACTAGACGGACAGCATTACTACATTTGTGTTTGTCCTTTTACAACTGTTTAAGGTGGAAAGATGAATGATACCTCATTTTACAGGGAATAATGAGCACTTTTAGATTTGTGACTGAAAAAAAGGTTTTAACTTAATTTTCTGTCTTAAAAATAGTAAAAAGCCCTTGGTAACAGATGGACAGAAAATGAACATCTGTTTTTGACCACTTTATAAAACCTGCCTTTAAGTGTGGCTCCAATTTTCATCAAACAGTCAAATATTTACTGTCGGTCCTCTAGGGGGTCTATTTACCAAAACAGCAGACAGTTTGTATTTGTTTAATATATAAGGACATAAAATAGAAAGAGTTTTGCTACTTGTTTGGGTAACGAATGGACAAGGGAGAAGAATTACAAGGTTCAACTGTTTATTCAGCATACTTATTAGTATATACATTACATATATAATATCTACAAAGTCAAATACCTTGAGAAACTAATTTAATACATTTAACATATATTTATCTCAGTTTATTAGATATCTATAACTACTGTAAAGAGTACGGAGCCCCTTTGGTGACGTGAGGAACATTTAACATATTAATGCGTGGCCATGCGTCTCTCTACAATGAAACTGGGTGAGGCAGTTTATTCGGGAATAAAGGTAATAAAGGCAATTACCTTTATATATACATACAGACCTGATCAAAATCGTAAGACCAGTTGAAAAATAGCTAGAATTTACCTTTTGCACATTTGGATCTTAATGAGGTTTAAGTGGGTCAATAATGTAAAGCGCTTTGGGTGTCTAGAAAGGCGCTATATAAATCCAATCCATTATTATTATTATTATTAGAGCTACAATATACAAAAGCAAGAAGGGGGAGTGAGACAAAAAGCACTTTGAAAAAGTAATTTATTGAAAACAAGTAAACTGAAATAGACTGTTTATCAGCTGATCAAAAGCTTAAGACCGCAGGCTATAAAAGCCAAAATCTGCTCAAAATTCTCATTTTCTGTCGGGCATTCACACGGTCATGCCCTCCTGATGGCTAAAGCTAAGAAGCTTTCTCTTCTTGAACGTGGTCGGATCGTCCAGCTGCATAAACAAGGCCTCTCGCAGCGTGCCATTGCTGCTGAGGTTGGACGCAGTAAGACAGTCATTCTAAATTTTTTGACAGATCCTGAGCATTATGGAACAAAAAAGTCAAGTGGTAGACCCAAAAAAATTACACCTGCGCTGAACCGGAGGATCCGATTGACTGTCCGTCAAGACATAGGGCAGTCCTCGATCCAAATTAAGGCCCTTACGGGTGCCGACTGCAGCACAATAACCATCAGACGGCATCTGCGGGAAAAGGGTTTCAAAAACAAAAAACAAATTCAAAGACCTTGTCTCCTACAACGCCACAAAACTGCCCGTTTAGACTTTGCCAGGGAGCATCAAACATGGGACACTGAAAGGTGGAAAAAAGTTTTATTCTCTGATGAGAAAAAATGGAACCTTGACGGTCCAGATGGCTTCCAACGTTACTGGCATGACAAGGAGATCCCACCTGAGATGTTTTCTACCCGGCGCAGTGGAGGGGGGTCCATCATGATCTGGGGTGCTTTTTCATTCAGTGGAACACTGGAGCTTCAGGTGGTGCCGGGTGGTCAAACGGCGGCCGGTTACGTGCAGATGTTGCAGCGGGCGTCCCTCATGACTGAGGGCCCTGGTCTGTGTGGTAACAGCTGGGTTTAAAAACAGGACAACGCTGCAGTTCACAATGCTCGCTTGACGAAGGACTTCTTCAGGGAGAATAACATCACTCTTTTGGACCATCCCGCATGTTCCCCTGATTTAAATCCCATAGAGAACATTTGGGGATGGATGGCAGGGGAAGTTTATAAAAATGGCCATCAGTTCCACACAGTTGATGCCCTTCGTGAAGCCATCTTCACCACTTGGAGCAATGTTCCCACCAGCCTCCTGGAAACACTTGCATCAAGCATGCCCAAACGAATTTTTGAAGTGATTAACAAGAACGGTGGAGCTACTCATTGCTGAGTCCTACTGAGAACATTTTCACCTCCGCCAAGGAGGTTATGTTTTTGCCAGGGTTTGTTTGTTTGTCTGTTTGTCTGTCCGTTAGTGTGCAACATAACTCAAAAAGTTATGGACAGATTTTGATGAAATTTTCAGGGTTTGTTGGAAATGGGATAAGGAAGAAATGATTAACTTTTGGGGGTGATCGGGGGTGGGGGGGCCCACGGGGGGGCCCACTGATCAGCCTTGGCGGAGGTCTGCGCTCTCCAAGTGCTTCTAGTTTGTTCTGGTTTGGAGAGTTTTTTGTAATTTTTTGAGCGATGGTCTTAAACTTTTGATCAGCTGATAAACAGCCTATTTCAGTTTACTTCTTGTTTTCAATAAATTACTTTTTCAAAGTGCTTTTTGTCTCACTCCCCCTTCTTGCTTTTGTATATTGTAGCTCTACTTAAAACCTCATTAAGATCCAAATGTGCAAAAGGTAAATTCTAGCTATTTTTCAACTGGTCTTAAGATTTTGATCAGGTCTGTGTACACACACACACACACACACACACCCGGTCAAAAGTTTTAGAACACCCCAATTTTTCCAGATTTGTATTGAAATTCAAGCAGTTTAAGTCAAATGAACAGCTTAAAATGGTACAAAGGTAAGTGGTGAACTGCAAGAGGTAAAAAAAAAAAAAAAAAGGTAAGGTTAAACAAAACTGAAAAATAATGTACATTTCAGAATTATGCAAAAAGGCGAACAAGAAATGGGTAAACAACTTAAAGCAGTTCTGCAGCAATGGAGGTTGATCAAGCCTTGAATGTTGGTGCAGCAAGGTTTAATCAGTCCCTAACACCTTCTTCCAGTCTTCAGTAGTCCACTGGCAGTGTTTCATGGCCCAGGCAAGCCTCCTTTTCTTATTGTGAAGTCTCAGCAATGGCTTTCTTGCTGCAACTCGACCCATCAAACCTGCAACTGGATGTCTTCTCTTCACAGTTGAAACTGAGACTTGCTTACTACAACCACTACTGAGCTGTGCTTGAAGCTGTTGTCCTGTGAGTCACCTATCACTCAAGTTATTGACTCTCAGAAACTTGTCTTCTGATTCTGTTGTATCTTTGGGTCTGCCAGACCTCTTCCTTTCAGCATTTCCCCCAGTTTCTGAGTGCCTTTGGATAATGAAGGAAACTGGACTTATTGACACCTGGACTTTCTAGGCAATTTCTCTGTAGGACAGACCTACATTTTTCAGTGTTATGATGGTCTGTCTCTCTTCTATCGTTAATTGCCTTTTCCTCTTTTCCATTTGTTCAGTAACACACTACTTTCTGCAGTACAATACTGTTCAAACAATGCTCACAATGGTATGGTACCAAAGTGTGTTCCAACACTACTTTTATGCAGACAGAGGGGGTTGGAAGGAATTCAGAAACGTTGGGACACCTGTAGGAATTGGTAGCACCAGGCTTGAGCAACCTCCATTGCTGCAGAACTGCTTTAAGTTGTTAACCCATTTCTTGTTCGCCTTTTTGTAAAATTCTGAAATGTACATTATTTTTCAGTTTTGTTTAACCTTACCTTTTTGTTTTTTCGCCTCTAGCAGTTAGCAGTTCACCGCTTACTTTTGTACCATTTCAAGCTGTTCATTGGACTTGAACTGCTTGAATTTCAATAAAAAACTGGAAAAATTCAGGTGCTGTAAAACTTTTGACCAGTAGTGTATGTGTGTGTGTGTGCGTGTGTGTGTGTGTGTATATATATATATATATATATATATATTTATATATATTTATATATATACACATATATATATATATGTAAGTATATGATGGTAGTTGAGGTGTTCCATGTTGGTAAGAGCATCAAATTGGTGTGTTACACTAAACAGCAGTCTCGTAGGTGAATTGTCTTGTGGTCAGTAATGTATTACTACGAGTTACTACTACTTTCATGCATCCTAAAGGCACTTTTTATTGTCTGAGGCAGATGTTAGTTCCTTTGTTGGGATTGCACAAAAATAATGTTATGATGTTAGTTATGAACTAATAGAGTATGAACATTTGAGCAATATCTTAAAATGTAATGTCTGTAAAACATAGTTTAAGTTTGAAGCTTTTACAGAGTAAAGTATGGTGAAATAGCATTAGACCCTGTTCCGATCAAATAAAAGTGTGTTCAGTATCTGTGCATGTATGTGGTGTGATTAAATTTTTCCAGGAAATAATCTTACAAAAAAAAAAAAAAAAAGAAACGAAACAAACAAAGTCGGCATGTTAACAGTACTGTCACGGCCAAGCCTTTCTTTTCCTTAGTTTCTGTTCTAGATGCTCTAATTCTAGGGCCTGCAGGTGCCCTGTCTCCTGCAATCACCTGGGGTGTGGCTATAAAACCTGAGAGGTATTCAGCCTCTTTCTCTTCCCTGCTCATTTTGGGCTGTGCTGCTGCACAGCCCGGACCTCCTGTTCTTTGTGTTTTGAGTTGTTTGTCATCTGGCCAGGTATGGTTTCAGTTTTGGCTCTTGTCTTTTGGTTGGATTATTTTGGCTTTCTTTTATCACTTACAATAAATTTTGGTTAACCGTACTTGTTGTGTTTGGTTGTTTTGTTACGGCTATGAGCTAGGTCATGACAAAGTGGGGGCTTGTCCGTTCAAGTGAAGTTGTTGTTTCAGGGTTGAGGGTTAATGAGACCATTGTTTGCAGCTTGGTTGCTTATTGTTAACTTGATGAACAGACTTGACCAGACATTTGGTTGACATTGTGGATTGTGTAGAGATTAAGAGTAAGCAGAGAAGTTAAAAAAAAAAAAAAAAAAAAAAAAAAAAGCTTTTCCATGATATATTGTGATATATTGTATGGTGATCCTAGTATTGTGATTTGTATCATATTGCCAGATTCTTAATACACACCCATAGGTGAGATTGTCCGAAGTCAATATAAACGGCCTCTTCCACCTCAGCTGTTTGTTTTGACTGGGAAATGAGACCGAGTACAGTAAAATTTCACTGCTGCCATTTATCGGTGATTGAAAACTGCACACACAGTAAATAGAAATATTCTATCAAACGATCAGAGAGCAGAGCTGATGTACAGGAAATACTGGATGGTCTCTTTGGCAAGTCACTTAACACCAAAAGGCTGTAATGCTCTTGTTCCACCCCATCCACAGATGAGAATGTATGAGTCACACTGTGGAGTGGGCAGGCACAGCATATAGTTTCAAGATTGGGCTCAAACACTCAGGGCTCCCTCAAAGCTTCGAAAAGCTCATGTATACCCATCAAACTGAAGACCTTTTCATTGGGTTTTGGAGAGCCCTCGAATCAGAAAAACAAACAGACGGAGGCGATAACACTCACTTCTTCCTGAGCACTGACAGGATGCTTCCAGTACCTTCGTGGCCAATCAGCCAAGAGATGTAGTGGAGAGGCTTTACTCTAAAAGGAAGGGGGGGGGGGGGGGCATGAAAAGGAGAAACAAAAAATATCAATGCAATCAGTGCAAAGCGTGGTAACTTCTAGCTGACTTAATTCTATGTTTATATGAAGAGGAGCTTCTCCAAGGAAACGAGATGGGGATGTTGATAAAAGAGAAACAAACACATCTGATGCAATTTCTCTCAAGTGAGAGGAAAGTGTCATCTTCTCTGTGCGGCTGAAATCTGCCTTTAAGGGGCTGTGAGCTACAATAGGAGAACAACGCTTATGGAGTAACATTAGGCTCTAGGTTTTATCTTGTTCTATCATGACCTACATTTGTTATTTGGTCCCCATAAAGCAGGGGTGTCTAAGGCTATGTTCAGACTGCAGGTAAATGTGTCCCAAATCCGATGTTTTTCACTCATATAAAACACCTGCGTGAAGTTGGCCCCCCACCCAACGAAAATCTCTGGATAAATATTCTCATTCGTTTGTGCTTCGTTGGTGCTGGTTTGTGCAGTTAAAATTTTCGTTTGTGCTATTATAGTTATTGAGTTATTAACAATTCTTTTATAGGTCATTCAGAGGTCAGCCAGCCCCCCACTTGCTCCAAAATTAACCGAAATAATGGCGCTTGTTTGTGCTTCGTTAGTGCTGGTTTGTGCAATTAAAACTGTCGTTTGTGCTATTATGGTTTTATAGATGTAGCAAGATTTATTTTCAGCCGATGACGTCACGCAGCCCCCCACTTCCTCTAAATCGAGCAGAAATGGTTGCGTTCGTTTGTGCTTCGTTAGTGCTGGTTAGTGCCGTTAAAATTGTCATTTGTGCTATTATGGTTATTGAGTTATTAACAATTCTTTGACTGGTCATTCTGAGATCAGCCAGCCCCCCAGTTGCTCCAAAATTAACCGAAATAGTGGTGTTTGTTTGTGCTTCGTTAGTGCTGGTTAGTGCCGTTAAAATTGTCGTTTGTGCTATTATGGTTACATAGATATTACAAGATCTATTTTCAGCCGATGACGTCACACAGCCCCCCACTTCCTCTAAACTGAGTGGAGATGGTTGTGTTTGTTTGTGCTTCGTTAGTGCTGGTTTGTGCCGTTTAAAGTTTTGTTTGAGCTGTTAGCATTAACCCCATCCCCCTCCAAGCTAACTACAAAAATGGTTTGGTCCGTGTTTCCCGTTCATTAAAATGCATTAAAGACACGTGAAGCACAAACCGATTCTAGAGGTTATGTTGTGGTCCATGCTTGTCTTTTTTCCTCCTGGTTCTGTCTGTTTGGGTGAGTTTTTCACTCAGCCTCCAGTCAACCAGTCAAGCTCTTGGGATGTCACCCTGAACAAGAACTCCAGGTAAATATTTTTACGTGTTTTGCTTGTTTTATGACTGTAGAAAACAACTGCAAGGATATGATCATCATCAGATCAGTTAGCTATACCAATATTGTTGTTTAATGTTCAGTTTTCCTTATACATTTGTGTTGCTGTGCTTTGACAAACTGTTAGGCTACACACGATATTTTTGGTAACAGCTGTTTTAGGTTATTGTGCTAAACAGTAATTATTTGAGTGATTAGTATTAAGTGGTTTATAAGGCATTGTTTTTTTAGGTAGCTAGAGTAGACAGAATATCAAACCAAAGATGAGTATTTTAGGATGCACCTTTGAACAGTGAAGTTACCAACAAAGTGTAATAACTTACGTTTCATTTATTACTCATTTAAAATGTATTTATGTTACTAATGACTTTGTAGCTAAATGAAGTAGTTTTATTATTTTTAAGTTAATAATTATTTTCCTTCCCTAAAAACTGACCTTGAACAGATTATTCCTTGGGGAACTAAACACACTTTATTTTATTTTATTTGGACATTATTTATTATTATTTATTTATTTGGACACCTTAACTCAGTAGAAGAAAACCTAGAGTTGTAAACACTGCAGTGTTTCATCACCTGATGGGACACAGTATGTAATGTACTGTGAATAATACACATGGAAACAAAAAATCCAAATGAACGAACTCTCTTCTGACTTGTAAAGTAATACTTTCTGCGTTGTCCCTCATAAAAACAGCAAAGATCAGCTCATTGAATAAAATGTAGAATGTGATATAAGAAGAGTGTTTAACATTTTGTTTATTTTTGCAGTGAAACATTTAGCAGGGCCTTAATGTTTACAAGTGAAATAGTGATTGTATCTCATTAGCAGAAGCTTCTCAAACCTCTGAGCAGAAAGTATGTTTCTTCAAGGAGTCAGCACCAAACCTCCTTTAGCACTGGAAAAATGTAATTTAATTCCAGTAATATTACTAGCAGTGCACTACTGCCCAGCACTGCCTACAAACAATAAAATTGTAGATTGATATAATAAATCTACATGTGTATAGATATATGTATGTATATCTATAGATCGCTGGTCCTAAACCCTGGTCCTCGAGAGCCACTATCCTACTTGTTTTAGATGTCACCGTCTTCCAGCACACCTGACAGTCATTATTAGGCTTCTGCAGTGTGTGATGATATGCTCATCATTTGAATCAGGTGTGTTGGAAGAGGGATACATCTCAAACATGCAGGATAGTAGATCTCGAGGACCAGGGATACAGATATGCATTTGAAGTTGATGACTGCATGAATAAAAATCACTATGGTTTGTAGCACTGACTTTATGTGCAAAATAAAACATAAAAATAGCTGTGTTTTAAACAGGACACAAATTATGAACGTGAACTATGA
This sequence comes from Sphaeramia orbicularis, assembly GCF_902148855.1. Lineage (NCBI taxonomy): Eukaryota > Metazoa > Chordata > Actinopteri > Kurtiformes > Apogonidae > Sphaeramia > Sphaeramia orbicularis. The sequence continues at coordinate 2,322,695 of NC_043978.1, read as the reverse complement.
ACTGAAGTAAGGATTTTGTGAGGATATTTACAAGCATGAATTGTACCAAAAAGTAGGAAATGATAAAATAATACTGCAAATGAATTAAATGAAGCAATGAAGTGATCACTGTTTTGTGTATAGCACAGCATGTGGGCATATTTTGGTGTTTTTTGATGCTTTTTTCTGATGCTGTTTTCACTCCACTTCCTAGGTCTTCATCCATCTCACAGATACATAATGTCTAAGAGCATCCTGGGTCAAGCCTCCCTGGAAAGCAACGACTGCCCTCAAAGTAAATGTGTTTCCTTAGAGCACCAGAGTGGAGGGAAATTCACTCAGAGGGAATTCTCTCTGCAGCTCTAAATCATCATCAAAACATACTGTTGAGTCAGTTTTCTGTCATAAGGTCTTGTATACATGCATTTGTGTTTGACTCCAGTAGTGATAGAAAAACTGGAGTCCAGTGACTTTAATGCTCCCACTATGAGGTGCACTGTATTTTAACAACAGCAATGGCAAAATGAGATCTTTGTCACCTAATTCCTAATCATTTCTAATCATATGTGGTCCTAAATCTGACCCGGACCACTTTAATATGTGGTCCTAAATCTGACCCAGACCACTTTCATATGTGGTCTTAAACCTGATATGGATCTGATATTTTCCAATGTGACTTCAGTCTGAACGGCCAGGTCGCATTTATCAAACCTTCATGTCATTGAAATGCAACAAACATCACACTTCTGTGTCCCAGGAGTGTTCCTTCTGTAAATACAGTGTGTGTCTGCATGGTCATGTATTCCATCAGGACCTCTTTTGGTGGATGTGGGTCACTTCAGGGTCACATTCAGTTTAGACTCAAAACTGACAGAAGTCGCATTTAATGTGGAATATAAACAAACACACAAAAAAAATCGTTTTTTTTTACCAAAAAATCTGAATTGTGTATTAAGACCTGCTGTCTGAACGTAGCCAAACTTGCGGCCTGTGGGCCAAAACTGGCCCCCCAAAGGTTCTAGTCTGGCCCACTGGGTGAATCTGTAAATACAAAAATTACACTGAAGATATTAACTATCAAAGATGTTGAACTCATTTTAGTTCAGGTTCCACATACAGACCAATGTGAACTCAAGTAGAATATTAGCATAATAACCTATAAATAATGACAATTCAAATTTTTGTCTTTGTTTTAGTGCAAAAAAAAACCCACATCAAATTACAAAAACATTTGCATTAACAAACTATCCTTTAGCAATAAAATGTGAATTAACTGAACAAATATAAACAACCCAAAATATCTGAAGAAAATGAAGTGCAATTTTAACAATATTCTGTCTGTTACACAATGTTTTGTACCTTTGTAGAACTGGTCCATAATATATACATGTAGAAATGATAAGTTGAGGTAGAATTTTGTTAAAATTACACTTAATTTTCCTTCTAAAATTCTTTGTTTTTTTTTTCAGATTATTCACATACTGTTTGGGTTGTTGCATGTAAATATTGTCATAATTTAATGTTATTTTTTCGCACTACAACAAAAAGAAAAATTTGTTGTCATTATTTATAGGCTATTATTTTATTTTTTACTGGTCTGACCCACTTTAGATCATATTGGTCTGAATGTAGCTGTGCCATAAAGGCTGGATTCAGGCAGATCTACATGAGACGCACATTCTGTTTTTAATCTGTCCATGATCGAGCCACATACGACAGAGTCATTAGCCTTAAATGTACTGTAAAGCATTGTTTGTTGTTCTAAAAAAAAAGGTAACTTTATTGTCATAGTTGTATGATAATTGCACATTTCCTATTTTTATTTGGAAAAATACTGTCTCAGGGTGCAGTCTGGTTGAATTTATTTGTATTATTCAAGAAAAATCTAAGTTATTTTTAATTTTAACAACAAATGATTCAAGGAAGAGCAAAAAGTATTGTTACAATATTGACATTTAACCCCCCTCCCAATTATACACCGCCACACCAACAGATCAGTATCACAGGAAACACTGGAATCACTGCAACGATTATTTGTATTTTAAAAGGTTTTTGTATTTTAAGACCCATACACTGGGATTAGGAATGTAACGATATGAAAATTTCATATCACGGTTATTGTTACCAAAATTATCACGGTTATCATTATTATCGCGGTACTATTGAAATTGTGCTCAAAATGTTCAAAAAGTACTCATACACACACTGAAATAATTTAACCAAGTTGTATTTAAATAAATAAATAAATAAATAAAATAATGGGCACAGTGTACTTTCTGTTGGCAGAAACATTCAAATATTAACCCTTTGGGGTCTAAGCCTATTTTGTCCGTTTTTCAGTACTTTTGATTTTACCTTTATATACTACACAAACAAATGTTTACTATACCCATGTTTGGCATCTTTTTTTTCAGCACAACTTCATTTATATCATCTGTCTATTATTTTTTTCACTTTAACCTACTATATCAACACAATAGGCCAGAAAACAAAAAAATATATATAAAATCCAATTTAAAAATGTGTATAATTTATTGCATAAATAACACAAAGATGCTTAACAAACCTTTTCAAAGACTTTAAAACTGAATATTGGTTCCAAATATACATGTATTCCAAGTATATAACATCAAAATTGTAATAAATTAAAACTATACTCAAATATTTGACATAAAAGCAGATCTTTACATAGGCGTTTTCTCCCCTAAAAGTGCTGTAATGAAACACGGTTATCATGATAATTAGAACTTAAACGGTAATATCAAATCATCTGCAATTTTACCACTGTTTATTGTTATAACGGTAATCGTTACATCCCTAACTGGGATTGATCGAATACATGGGTCACACTGTTCCCTCTGTATCCATATACTGTGTGTACTGTGGTTCACTCACCTGTAGTATTTTTCCTGAGGAGGGAGAGCCCAAGTGATATTCAAAGCATGAACTTTACGAACTGGAACCACTGCAAACACACAGAATAGCAGGTGGGTTTCCATCCAAATGCAATGCACACTTAAAGACAATGTGTAAACACAAAGTTAATAGAGGGTATGCACGTGACGTCACTGCTAGCGGAAGTCATCGCGGTTCTGCCCACTGAGTGGCAGAAAGAGGGAGATGAGTGACAGCGTTGGCTTAAGTACTGTCTAAACTGAAGAACAGTATTTAACTAGAAGCACTCGGAGAGCGCAGACCTCCGCCAAGGCTGATCAGTGGCCCCCCCCGTGGGCCCCCCCCACCCCCGATCACCACCTAAATTTAATCATTTCTGCCTTATCCCATTTCCAACAAACCCTGAAAATTTCATCCAAATCTGTCCATAACTTTTTGAGTTATGTTGCACACTAACGGACAGACAAACAAACAAACAGACAAACAAACCCTGGCAAAAACATAACCTCCTTGGCGGAGGTAATAAAAAATGGGGAAGAGCTGTTGTGAGATTGATTGTATGAGCAGGTTTGAAAAGCAGTTGGAGCTATCATTTTACAGACACTGAAAGACAAAGAAAAGAGAAGTAGATGGATCCACAAATCCAGGAAACCAAACCTAGATCTGTGGATCCCATTTGGTGTCAGGTAGCATTAATTTATGCTGTATTTTTGGGTAAAATTAGACCTTAAATGACATTGTTTTGGCTAACATTACTTCTTAGTAAAGCTCTTGGTTTCCTGATCACATCTTTTATGGTTTTTGTCTTCAATTTGTGATTCTGAACCTTGTGCTCTACATGATTAGTAAACTAAATTAAACTGAGGCAAACCTAGTTTTTCAAATACGGGGGAACTGGAGAATAAAGCTATGACGGAGCATTAGGGCCACATAAGAAAATAAAAACACTTGTCACTACAAGAATAAAGTCATAAAATATCGATATAAAACCCATAATTTTATGAGAATAAAGTCGATTACAAAAAGAATCACAATGTTGTGAGAATAAAGTCGTAGTTATAAAAAAAACTCTAATTTAACAAAAATGTCATTCGTTTATGAGATTAAAGTCGTCACATTCCGACAATAAAGCCATAATATTACGAGAATAATGTGGTAATTTAAAAACAGGTGTAAAAATCTCCTAATTTCCCAGAATCCAGTGGTTCCCTGCTGGTCCACAGCAGTAGTATCTGTGTTGTATAAAGTACTTGATATGAACTAGACGTAAATATCCTTAGTACCAGTAGATCATAGGCAACTAGAAGCACTCGGAGAGCGCAGACCACCACCAAGGCAGATCAGTGCCCCGGATTTGGATGAAAATTTCAGGCAATGTGTATACTGGCACAAGGAACAAATGATTAAATTTTGGTGGTGATCGGGGGTGGGGGGAGGGGGTACTGATCTGCCTTGGCGGAGGTCTGCGCTGTCTTTTCTAGAAAAGCAGTTGTAGAGCGCAGATCAGTGGCCCCCCCACCCTCGATCACCACCAAAATTTCATAATTTGTTCCTTGTGCCAATATCAACATTTCCTGAAATTTTCATCCAAATCCGTCCACAACTTTTTGAGTTATCTTGCACACAGACAGGCAGACAAACCAACACCGACAAAAACATAACCTCCTTGGCGGAGGTAAAAACAGCAATGATAGGTAAAAATAGCGATGATCCCCTACACCCTGGATGTCAGGATACTCTATTTCTGTCCACATGTCAATGTTCATGGACCACTTGTTCTTTGGTAGCTCGTATGGATCCATGTCTAGTCCAGTTGTCCTTCATTTAATTTCATATTTCACATTTTCCCGGTGTGGCTGTGTTTAATGCTATACTCCGCCATGTTGAGCAGGTAGGTTTTTGCCACTCAGTCTGATTTGGAGGGGTGTGGCCTGGGGGGGGGGGGGGGGGGTGTGACATATGTGCATACTCTCTATTCACATGATTCCATCAACTACTGCTGAACCATTTTTCAGAGCTGGTTCATCATCATGCTTTCAAACATTACCCACTAGATGAAGCCTTTCATAGAGCACCATATGACCTGATCTGTGACTGAGGAGCCGACAGACAGAAGACAAAAAGCCCCCACCCCTCAAATGACCCTCTGGATCATATACTCTTGTTTATCAAAGGTTTTGTCTAAAGCAGAGGCATCAAACATATGGCCTGCGGGCCAAAACCAGTCTTCCAAAGAGTCCAGGCTGGCCTGTGGGATGAATGTGTGAAATGGAAAAAATACACTGAAGATATTAACAATCAATGGTGTCGAAATCATTGTGGTTGAGATTCCACATTCAGACCAATCTGATCTAAAGTGGGTCAGATCAGTTAAATACCATCAGAATAACCTATGAATAAGGACAACTGAATGTTTTTCTCGATGCTTCAGTGTAAAAAAATAGGACCAAGGCTCCTGTCGTCCAACGGCATATTTGAAGACATTCTTTGGCATTCATTTAACGTGTCAAGGTCAGTCAAGGTCAAAGGTCATGGCACCAAATGAAAGCCCCTATATGTCCTCCTATCTATAGCCAGTAGTAATTATATGAATATCTTCAACTGTTTTCAAGTTATAGCACTTTGAAATGTGTCCCCTTATAAACCAATGGGGATTTTTAAAACTCAAAAATACATGAAAAATTCAAAAATCAATATTTCCCAATTCTTTGAAATTCTTTGTAGACCTTACCCCAAAGATGTTCCATAACAAATATCAAGCCATTGTGACTGATGGTTTTGGAGAAGAAAATTCTTGAAAAATGTTTTTATGGATGGATGAAAATTGATCCCAATAGTCCATTGAATTAAAAAGTAAAATTACATGAATTGTTACAATTACAAGCTGTACTTTCATAAAAAAGGTGAATAACCTGCATATGAACAACATGAAAAGTCTTAAGAGAAGTGCAATTTAAATTTTCTGCTTATTACTAAATGTTTTGTGTATTTGTAGATCCACTGTGATCTGAAGTTATAATATACATGTATAAATGACAAACTGAGACAGAATATTGCTAAAACTGCACTTATTTTCATTAAGATATTCCAGGTTGTTCATAGTTGTTGATGTTCTTCACATTTTTTAAAGGATAGTTTGTAAACAAACATTTTAATCATGTAACTTTTTTTCACTGTCATTGTTTTCCTTGTCTGACCCACTTTAGATCATATTGGTCTGAATGTGGCCCCTGAAGTAAAATCAGTTTGTCATCCCTGCTCTAAAGGCTCCTACAGTCGCATCAGTTTATTTACACAGTGTATTGTGAAAACAGAGGCCATGAGAAAACACTTAACCCCCTAATATCGACTGTTGCAAATTTGCACCGCACCATGTCCATTACGGTTCATGTATTCCCACATACCGGTTCAGGCATATTAGATATGTACCCATTCAGGACACTGAAAATTAATTTGTAGCATCAGTAAAAACCATCTCCATCTCCTGAGACAGCAAAATGCCTGTGTATTGCATCATCCCCAAATTTCTATACACTTGTGTATAAATCCAGGCGTTAAGGCAGTGTTTTTCAACCGTGGGGTCACCTGGAATTCAAATGGGGTCGCCTGAAATTTCTAGTAATTGATAAATATACAAAAATAAAAACATACTAATAAAAAATATATGGTGAGTTTACAGACTCAATTCCAACCCATAAAAGACATGACAAACTCTGAAGCTGAAACTGAAGCACTGTGGTTCTGTTTATCTGTCAAATGTTCATTGTGGTCAGTTTAAGATGCTGCAGCTCTTTCATAATTCATAGTTTGAGTTCTTGTTTGTTCAGTATTAATTGTCAGCCTTATACATCCAAGCTGGACTGACTGTGCATATCCTGACCAAGGAAAATAAAATTCTAACTTTGTGCAGTAATCTACACCTGGCTTTACTGCCTCCATTCATAATAATATATAACATATAGACTAAATATCCTCTAAAATTAATGTTTATTTGCAACATAATATAGAAAACTATTACATGATCAAAAACAAATGAATTTTAGCAAAAAAAAAAAAACAAAAAAAAAAGGCTTCATTTGAATGTCTGGGGTTGCCACAAATTTGTGATGTTAAAATGGGGTCAGGAGCCAAAAAAGGTTGGGAACCATTGCGTTAAGGGGTTAATAATATTCAGGCTACAATGTAGGTCAAAGTGGGAGAATTAAATAGAATCAACACACATCCTCTATCTGTGCCACTGTTTAGGCTTCGATAAAAGCGCTATTTATACGAGTAGAAATGGTCCAAAATACAGGAGGAGGCTGTGGACCCTGGTGGGGCTTCGTAAAACTGTCATCCTATGTTGACCTTTTCTCACAGAAGGTTTGAGGTGAGTATTTTCAGCTACATGTACATACCCGTCATGTTGATCACCGCATCATTTCATGCTGAATTTCTAATGGTTGCTAAGTCGACATAGGTCACAGCAGTCTAACAGTGAAATGGTCAAGACACATTTGTGGCCCAGACAGTCTTTGGCTACATGAAAAGGGGAGTTTTTTTGTTTTGTTTTGTTTTTGCCACAACCAAAGATATCACAACATTTTCTCATCTTTTTTTGAACAAAAATCACCCAGCGCATAAGTACACAGACCATAGTTGGCTTAATATTCATTACCTCTTAATACATGGTTTGTTGCTGTTTTCTATCTAATATGGCATTTCTGCTTAATTCAGAAAATTCCAATCCCTATTCACCCCTTACCCTTCCCCCTTTGCCCTTACACTCAGCACTACCCCTTTAAACACAGTTGTAAGGGGTAGGGGTTGAAACATTCCCCTATTCCAACCCTTCTAGACCTGTTACGTCACAGGTGTCAAACATGCAGCCCGTGGGCCAAAACCGGCCCTCCAACGGTTCCAATGCGGCCCGCGGTACAAAAATGACACTGAAGATATTAACAGTCCAGGGTGTTAATCTCCTCAGACCCAGGAAATGTCAGCAAAGTACAACCTTTTTTTTGTTTTTTACTAAATAAGTGCCTATATTGGAGACATCATGACCCAACAGTTTTTTCAGATGCAGTTTCAAAAATTTTTATGCAATGTCCTTTGTGGTGGACAGTTTTCTTCTTCTTTTTTTTTTTTTTTTTTTTTTTGTATAAAGTTGTGAAACTCTTGTCCACAAATGTGGACAGAAAACCCATAGCTAGGTCTGAGGAGGTTAAGCTGGTTTTAATTCAGCGGCCACATTCAGCCCAGTGTGATCTCAAGTAAAAGAATAAAATAAAAAATAAAATATAAACCTGAAAACGAACTTCAATTTTAACAATATTTTAGCAATTGTTTTATTCATTTTTAGATCAGATCTGTAAGTTAACAATAATCCATCCATCCTTCCATCCATCCATTATCCACTGCTTATCCGGGGCCGGGTCGCAGGGGCAACAGTCTAAGCAGGGATGCCCAGACTTTCCTCTCCCCAGACATCTCCTCCAGCTCTTCTGGGGGGACCCCGAGGCGTTCCCAGGCCAGCCAAGAGAGTTAACAACAATCTGACACATGATATTATAGAAATCATTCCTTTTTAAGGTCCCAATTCCAAACTTGAAAATGTTAACAACATTATGCCTCTTACCAAATATTAGTATAACATTGTGTGTAATGCACATGTACAAATGATAAGTTGAAGCATAATACTGTTAAAATTACACTCATTTTTCTTCAGAAATTTCAGTTTTTCTGGTTATTCACATCTTTTTTGTGAAAGGGCAGTTCATAAATGTAAATATTTTCATAATTTTGTGGGTTTTTTTTGCACTAAAACAAAGAGAATAACATGGAGTTGTCATTATTTATAGGTTATTATGTGTTATTTTAATGGTTTGGCCTGCTTGAGATTAAACAGGGTTGAATGTGGCCCCTGAACTAAAATGAGTTTGTCACCCCTGTGTTACGTCATGAACAGTCATCGATGTCACTATAAACAGATGCGACAACTTTGTTTGCGACAGAATTCCCCATGTCGTTGGCAGCTGGAACCGTCTCTGTTCCATGGGCTTTAGTCATTTGTTTACGTCTATCAACTGCAAACTACAAAAATGATCTACAACATGACACATTTGATCGTCATTAAACGGACGATCAAATGATTAAGCTATTTATGAAGAAAATCCGTATATTTGTGTGTTTCTTTCGTCACTGCTGCACTTTTTTACTGTGTTCACCTCCATCTGACCGATGATTCAAACAGAATTATGGGAAATTTCTCCTACCCCTTCATTTGTAGTGTGGTCCTGAAAAGTCTCCGTTTGGAGGGTCAAACAACCCTCCCCCTTAGCCTCTCCCCTTCGACTCATCGAGAATCAGGACACCCATACCCCTTTACGCGAATGCACAAAATGAGGGGGGGGTGTAAGGGGAGGGGCCAAGGGGTGAATTGGGTCTAAATGTGGTCCCCTTATGGGTCCACAAATGTAGATAGACACAATTATGTTCTAAATCCGTTTCCATGTGTTTCCCCTTTACTGATACACCAACTGTCTTACTTTTCCCAGCACAGAAACTCATCTTTTTTCTTTTACTTTGAGATGTTTCCACATTGGTTTTGAAAATGTGAAGGAAAGAAAAAAAAAAACCCGTCTGGAAACACATTTTATAACAGAATGCTAACTCAGCCCCGTCTGGACACTGCTCTCTTTATTCCTCCGGTGGAAACCACGTGTTATGGATTTTCAGAGCCATGAAGTGAGATGGAGCTGTACCTCTGTAGAGCTTGTTGAAGGCTGGTGTGTCGAACGGATCTGGCAGATCTGAGAAATCTGGCTTTGGGAGGCCACTGCAGAAACACAAAAACACAAGGATGAGGTGAGAAAAGCAGCATATAAGGGAACACTCATTACTTTATACTCAAACTGATTTTAATTCCTCATTAAACACTTTCCACCCACTGCACTACTTTGATTTAGTATAAAAATCCCATGTACTTAATTTCCACCAAAATAAATTGATTTTTAACCCTTAAAGACCCAAACGGCCGCTGGTGACCAAAACCATCTACTGATCTAAACTGTTTAATACCTGTTGACCCACTAATCCTATCAATCATGTCCATAATTGGTGTAAAATACAGTTCTTCATCTTTTCATGGTCATCAGATATGACCCATTTGGACGTTCAGAGGCTCCGTAGTTACCGTGGAAACACCGTCATCTTTTACAATATTGATTCACCAGTAAAACCCATAGAGTTGGATCAATGACAGTGGATGGACACACGGGGTTTTACATTCAATTATTGATATCTTTGCTGAAAAAGTCACTTTTTTTTATAAATGGTGATATACCACTTAAAGGTTCAATAAATAGAAACATTAATTTTGGAACTGACATAAAAGGAGCACTAGGTCTTTATTGGTTAATTGCAAGAAGGCAGATTTTTTTTTTTTTCTTAACCAAGAAATGATTTTAAGGGGAGCTTTGGGGATGTTGTTCTTCAAATATTGTTTTTAGTTCACAAAAATAAATTGCAGGTCCTGCCAGGCATATCTCTAAACTGTTCACTCGTTTTCTGCTTGATTCAAATTAATTTAATTCATCTAAAGGAGCTGAAGGGTTTGAGATGATTTTATATGGTCACGGATGACAGGAAGTTCATTGCGCAATACAGAAGCATGTAATCCTTTAATTGGAATGAAAGCATTTAAAACTGGAGGTTATGTGGTTTTCTCATAACAGTGATATGCATGTTGATTCCCTGAAAGCACAACCTGCCTCAGTGACTCATAAAGCAAACACTAGTGTTCTGTATGAAAACACTGATTCACTTTGACTTGGGCAGAAATGATCCCTTTCAGGTACAAAGTAATGAAAAAAAAAACTAAACATTGAAGAGAGGTCAAAAAGGAGCTGAGAAAGAAGGATGAAGGCTTGTACTCTGCCTCAGCGGCTGAGTTGTGCTGCTCTGAGTGTCTCCCGCTGGTAACGTGAAGTTGGTATGTCCTGTTTAGCCACACACCTGTTAGTTTGACACTCTTGGACAGAGGCAGTCACGTTTGCATCCTCTTCCATCATTTTTGATAAATTTGTTTGTCGTCAGATGGTTTATGCTAACAAAACACGGTTAGAAAGTGACTTGCCTTTAGCTAGTCTTCGTCACCTTTACTTTGTGGACATAATTATTGACTAAATACTGTACTCTAGTAGCTTGGTAGCTCATTTCGTGTACATTTACCTCACGATAGGGGTGTTAGAAAATATCGGTTCTGCAATATATCGTGATATTTCATTTCACAATACTGTGTCGATATTTAAAAGTACTGTATCGATATTTTTAGGTATTTATTCAAATGAAGATAGGAGGTTCATTTTTGTCTTTTTGTTTTCTTTATTGTTTTTACCTTATTTATTGTAATTTAACACTGTTTTATTAAATAATGGTTATTTGAATAATCCTAAAAGCACTTTTTACTGTTTGAGAAGCAGATGTTAGTTCCTTTGTTGGGATTGTACAAAAATAATGTTCTGATGTTAGTTCTGAACTAATAGAATATGAACATTTGAACAGGATCTTAAACTGTAATGTCTGTAAAACAGAATTTAAGTTTGAACACAGAAAGATTTTGTGATATAGCATTAGATCCTGTTGTGATCAAATAAAAATGTGTTTAGTATTTGTGCTTATTTCTGGTGTAATTCAGTTCTTCCAGGAAAAAATCTTTAAAATTATATAAAAATCTTAAAAATATATATGAATAAATGAATGTAAAATCAAACGATAATAAAAATAATTTTTAAAATCTTTAAAAAATCATAAAAAGAAAAAAAAATAATAAAAATTGCCTTTTTTGACAGTAGCATGATATATCATGATATATTGTATCGTGATTCTAGTATTCTGATTTGTATCGTATCGCCAGATTCTTGCCAGTACACAGCCAAAGACAGTCAAAATGTCTGTCAATATGTCAAGCCAATAACACTGGTCTACAATTTTTTTTTAAAAATTATCTGCCTCAGAGATTAAATGGGCTAAATGTTACATATTTTAATAAGATTAATTGTTAAACAAATGACAAAAGTGCTGGTTCGCTGATGTTTTCCAGGTATATGATAAAGTGTTATTCCACATATATTTTGGTTTATGTACATTTATACAACAGATGTATAAATGTCCAACTAATAGAATCTGTAAAGTGAATGTATTGTCATGTGCAGACTAAGTATGCAAATGTCTTGACAATTATTTTCACCGATGAATCTTATTTTTTCACTTCCTTGCCCGCTACCCACCCCCATTTCGTTTAATGTCCTGCCTGTCTCACTGGTATATTCATTCATTCATGATGCCACTGTAGCCTACATTCATTGCTGTTTCTTTATTCCTTTTCCTGGTACAGTTTCACCAAAAAGACTTCAACTAAAGATACCTAAACTATGGCTGCTGTTTCAGGTGTTTAACTGGCGGATGCTTAACTGTCTGTTTACTGCATATGCACGGTCAGAGCAGAAGAGCTTGACCTTTACATCTGACCACAGTCTGGGAGGATATTCAGCCTTAAAGTATATGACAGCAGCAGCTCCTGGCGCTCACTCACAGCCTCTAGTTCAGTACTCACTTGTTGGGCACCTTGCTGAAGATCTCTCTCACCCACTCTTCTAAAGTGTCCAGCTTCTCTGAAGGACACCACAAGTGAAAGAACACAAATTAGATTTTGAGTGATATCAAAGACACAGGCTGAAAAAATAAACTCAGAATGATGCCTGCCTGAGAAATATAGATCTGTAAACCCCAATCTGCGATTTATTCACTCCCAAGTATTACAGGTAAACTCAATCTACACTAACCCCCAAAAAAGGTCCTACTTGGATTTAAATGGAAATGCAATAACACAACTGAACAAATCACTACAAACTGTAATGTGTTACTTGGATATGTGAGGTGGCAGGTGTATGTGGCTGGAACTGCTGGTTTTGGGGATGCACTATGTTACATGTTTCTTGTAAGTAATGTGCCGTATTCTTGTGGCTGTACAGACTATCTATCTATCTATCTATCTATCTATCTATCTATCTATCTATCTATCTACAGTGCCATGAAAAAGTCTTTGCCCCCTTCCTGATTTCTGTTTGTTTTTGCATATCTATCACACACAAGGGTTTCAAATCGTCAAACCAATTCTAATATCACTCAGAGACAACCCAAGGAAATACAAAATACAGTTTCTAAATGATGATTTTATTTACGAAGAGGGGAAAAATTACAAACCTATCTGGCTTTATGTGATAAAGTCATTGCCCCCCCCCTTGTTAAATCACAAAATAACTGTGACTAACCACAAATTTGGGAAAGATGAGTTCAATTTCACAAGCCACACCCAAACCTGATTACCACCATACTTGTTGAATCAAGAAATCACTTAAATAGAATCTGTCAGAGAAAGTGAAGTAGGCTACAAGATCTCAAGAACCAACGCATCATGCCACGATCCAAAGAAATTCAAGAAGAAATGAGAAAAAAAAGTGATTGACATCCATCAGTCTGGAAAAGGTTACGAAGCCATTTCCAAGGCTTTGGGGCTCCAGCAAACCACTGTCAGAGCCATTATCCACAAATGGAGAAAACTGGGAACAGTGGCAAACCTTCCCAGGAGTGGTCGACCAACTAAAATTACTCCAAGAGTGTGACGACGACTCATCCAGGAGGTCACAAAAGAACCTCGAACAACATCTAAAGTACTGCAGGCCTCGCTGGCCTCAGTTAAGGTCAGTGTTCCCGACTCTACCATAAGTAAGACACTGGCCAAAAATGGCATCCATGGGAGAGTTCCCAGGTGAAAACCCCTGCTGTCAGCAAAGAATACAAAGGCTCGTCTCACATTTGCCAAAAAACATCTTGATGATCCTCAAGACTTCTGGAGAAACATTCTGTGGACTGACGAATCAAACATTGAACTGGTGTAAAAATGGCACAGCATTTGATAAAAAGAACATTATGCCAACAGTGAAGCATGGTGGTGGCAGTGTGATGGTCTGGGGCTGCTTTGCTGCCTCAGGACCAGGACAACTTGCTGTGATTGATGGAACAATGAATTCTGCTGTCTACCAGAAAATCCTGAAGGAGAACATCCGGCCATCAGTTTGCGCCCTCAAACTCAAGCGCTCTTGGATCATGCAGCAGGACAATGATCCGAAACACACAAGCAAGTCCACCTCTGAATGGCTCAACAAAAACAAAATTAAGGTTTTGGAGTGGCCAAGTCAAAGTCTGGATTTAAATCCAATTGAGATGCTGTGATGTAACCTTAAACGGGCAGTTCATGCTAGAAAACCCTCCAATATGGAGGAGTTGAAACAATTCTGCAAAGAAGAATGGGACAAAATTCCTCCAGAGCAATGTGAAAGACTCATCACCAATTATTGCAAACGCTTGATTTCAGTTATTGCTGCCAAGGGTGGCACACCCCGTTATTGGGTTCAAGGGGCAATTACTTTTTCACATAGGGTCAGATAGGTTTGGATTTTTTTGTGCCTTAACAAATTAAACTGTCATTTAAAAACTGCATTTTGTATTTCCTTGAGTTGTCTCTGAGTGATATTAAAATTGGTTTGATGATTTGAAACCGTTGTGTGTGACAGATGTGCAAAAAAAAAAAAAAAACAGAAATCAGGAAGGGGGCAAATACTTTTTTACGGCTCTCTATCTATCCATCTATCCATCCATCCATCCATTCGTCCAGGCCAGGGCTGTGAAACATACAGCCCGTGGGCCAACACCAGCCTACCAAGGCTCCAATCTGGTCCATGGGATGTATATGAAGGCATTAAAGGTGCAAGAGACTTTCGTGACCAATTTTTCATCAAATCTGTCAAACCTCAGTCATATCCTAAGTATCACGAATCTGTAAGTCTTTCTGTGATTACTCACCTGAATCTCTTGCATTACGGTGAACAGTTTCTTAGAGCCATCCACCATAAACAAACCATTTGTTTACAAACCGAGCCAGGAGGTAACTCGGGCATCTTCGGAATTTTGTTGCGACGTGCACTGTGGGAAAGGGAGGTTCATGCAGCCGCCTGATAGCGGCAGCGCAACCATATGATATTAAATGGATGAAACAAACACGATGTGGAAACGGCTGGAGGAATATGCATAGAGAGAACAAAGCTCCTGCCGTTTCCGCGTTGTGTCTGTTCCAGCTGCCGCTGTCAGGTGGGTGCGCGAGCCTCCCTTTCCCACAATGCACGTCATGACAAAATTCTGAAGATGCCCGAGTTACCTCCCGGCTCTGTTTGTAAACACATGGTTTTATTTATGGTGGATGGCACTAAGAAACTGTTCACTGTAATGCAAAAAATTCAGGTGGGTAATCACAGAAAGACTTACAGATCCGTGGTACTGAGGATATGACTGAGGTTTGACAGATTTGATGAAAAATTGGTCACGAAAGTCTCCCACACCTTTAAATGGTGATAATGTTTTGTTTTGTTTGTTTTTTTTTGGGGGGGGGGGGGGGGGGCACAAAGGCCTCCCCCCAGTTTCATAAAATCCCAGAGGAAACTCTAATCTGTGTTACTGATTTCATGGCATTCTACTAATTTTTGGATCATTTTTGTTTTGTTTGGATTGTTGACAGGAGCAACTGATCAACAGCATCATCAGTAAAATAATCTACGTACCTGAGATTACAAAATTTGTTTCATTATTATTATTATGTCAATTTATGCCTAATGCCACTAATTTGCATCATAGTTATCGTAGGTACTATATTCAAATTAACAATGTCCACTTGATTTAGCAACAACATAAATATGAAATAAAAAAACCCATAAAATTTAAATACGTTGTGTTCATACTGTCTACAATAATACAGACCTGCTTCCTTTTTCCATTTCCGTTTAGACATCATCTTCTTCATGTTCTATGGCTGATTTTCCCATTGAAATATCTACAATACCCAAATGTTGTCGCTTCTGTGCATTCAGAGTTGTCGACACCTCAACACTTTCTCTAAGGACAGTTTTCCTCCAGTTTTTCTTAAAGGTTGCAGGAGGATAAATTAAGCCTTGTACAGAAGACTGATAAATTAAAGTGTTTCATAAGAATCCTTTGTCTCAGCACAAATGCCAACACAAGTCATCATTTCACTTGTATGAAGCAGTTAATTAGCACTGTGATATTTGTTGTGCAACTCTGGGCGGAAAAAAACATGCTAGATATTTGGAAAAATATAGCAATTTGAGCGGATTCATGAATAATTATCCACAGTCAGATGAACATGGATGAAGTGAATCTGCCACAAACTGAGCGTCCTTGTTGGAGCTGCATTAAAGTTAATGATTATTTTAATTGTTGATTAATCTACAGAATTAGTTTTTCCATTAAAACTCATCATTATATGATGATTGGAATTAAAGACATGAATGACTGCTGGTGTTGTGGAGTGTGAAGAGTGTGTGTAATGAGCCGTGTGGATGTGGCTGACCTTTGGACTGCACGGCCAGACTCATGTAGTGGGCAGAGTAGTGTTTCTTCCAGAAGGCTCGCAGACGTTTATACACATTTATCTTCTTCTTCTTGGGCTCCTGCTTCAGTGTCTGGGCATTGCCTGAAGTAGTCACAAGTCAGCAATCAATTCACAAAACACTAAAGCAGCGTATGGCTTTAATTACAAATGTTTGTTCAAATGTGTCCAACCCCAGTCAGATCCTAATTATCTCTAATCCATTAGTCTGTCTGTGTTTCTGCACCAGAATCACTTCAATCATGGTGAACACCTTCGTTGATGACTCCATCAGAAACACAGTCCACTTGTTTACAGAACAAACCCAAACATCACTCAGGCCTTTTCGGAAATGTTGTGGTAAAGTGTATTGTGGGAATGTGAGTTCCCTGCAGCAGCAGTTTGTACGTCTGTTGGTGAATGTTTTTTTTTTTTTTTTTTTTATACTTTATTTTTATTTTCACATTTTATGATAGACAAAATAAACAAAAAAAAACAAAAGACAGACCACAACAATTAGAGCATCCAGGTTCAAACTCCAGATGAACAAAATACAGACAGGTTCAGGACTGTTGGTGAGTGTTGAACCCAAATGTGTCCTTTACCTCCACACTGTAAGCCCGGACTGTGTATTTACTAAAATGCTTTAATTACAATGTACTTAAATGATTTAAGTTTTATTACATTACTATAAAATGTTTAGTATATTCTACTAATTTGCAGACATAGTTGAAAGTACGGAAAAGTTGAAGTCGAATGGATTTAAATCACTAAGTTTTAGTCATGACCACACCTTTTTATCTCTGCGTTGCATTGTGGGTATTGGGTATGTTGTTGAAAATGTGTTATCTTTATGTGCAGGGGTTCAACGGGGTTGTGGTGTTAGTGTTAATTTGGACTGAATGTGTGAATGACAATGTTTATTGGCCGTTTTGTGTTTGTTTTTGTATTTTTGTAGAGCTGCACCATGAGTCAGAGCCATAGGATGAACAACTTTATTTACTGTTCAGATAGGATTGTCCTTGTGTAGAGTAAATCATTATGCCTTGCCAAATTAAAAGCACTTCCTGTACTGGCAAATTACATTGAGCTAACTTCCTGCGCAACTTCCATCCACACTACAATATACTAAGTTTAATAACTATACAAAGCAATTTATGTTACAAAAGATTTTAATTTAGACCAACTTGGAATTGAGTCCGATGAACTGATGATATTAAGTCGAATGATTATACAAAGCAATTGACACTGCAACAAATTTGTAGTTAAATTAACTTGGTATTTAGTGTGTTGTACTTAAAAAAGCAAATTCCATTCAAATCAAGCATTTAAGTTTAATACAATCAAGTTTTCATTACTCATCACTTACATTTTTTAAGGCAACCGGTTACCTCAAATTTTTTAAGTAAACTCAACTTATCCAGTCTTACAGTGCATCCACCAACTACAGTCATTCTTTAAAACAACCTGGTGGACTGGAGGAGTTTATGATGCAGGCATCTGGATCGTTTTCTATCCGAATCTGTGAGAAATCACTTTCCACAATGCACTTCATATTACAATTATCTAATTACTCCCAGTTATTGGGTTTTTGCGCTCATGTAAACAGGCTCAGTGTTTATGTCTTGTTGCATTTTTTCACAGACCATAAATACGACCGTGTTGCTGCGACAATTCAAGTTTTTATCCTGCCGTTGATTTTGGTCACATGGCCCAGGTCCAGCTCAACACAGTCCAGTGCATGTGTCCCAGTGGTTGCGTTTACCAACTCACCCCAGCAGAACTTGCCCATCGGGTGTCCAGGTTTGGCGAGACTGCCAAACAGCATTTCCTTCCTGTGGGAGTCCGACGGCTTAGCCAGCTGGTACTCTGACAGATGGATATGACGGACGAAGACAGAGGGACAGCGTGAGGACGAGATGACGGCACAGCTTAGGCTAAAGCTTCAATCCTGAGACACACAGAGACTCACCGCTGTCGACGGCCTCCACCTCCCTATCGATGGCATCTCGGATCATCAGGGGACATATGAAGAACTGAGCCCACCTGAGGGGAAGAGATGCCAAGGGATCAGGGGTCACAGAAACACAAACAGCAGCTCAGACCGATGAGCAGATATCACTGTGGACTCCTCAACAGCTCCACGCTAAATACCCCGAGAAATGTAGAACTCTAACAACTCAGTATCACAATATCACACAGAAATATTATCCATTACATTATAATATTTGTAAACAATAGAAAATAATTACCTCTGCCAGGAGGTATTGTGATCACTTTGCGTGTTTGTTTGTTTGCGTGTTTGTTTGTTTGTTAGCAACTTTACGGGAAAACTATTCCAACCATCTTTACCAAATTTTACCCAGATAGGCCTAGGCCCTGGGATGAACCCATTAATTCTGGGCCTAGTGGGCCTAAGTTCAAGGTCACAGCAAGGTCACAAAATCTCAAATTTTCCTATCTCTCATCATTGAGCAATTTTCAAAAATTCATAAAAAATTCAAAATAACTCTGATTAGCCTCCAATTTGATCCACCTGTAGCTTATAACAATATCTTGTATCTGGCACAAAATTGTCCACATCCACTGTGGAATGTGGACTCTGGACATTTCAATTTAACACTGAAAATCCCATTTACCACACATTTTTCATTATAACTCAACAAATATTGATTGGAATTGAACAGAATTTGACATACACATGACTGGTACCAAGTTTCAACTTTTTCTGCTGTATGGAACAACCTTGAAACTGTTTAATTTAAAAAGAAATAGTCGATCCACACATGCAGACCGTTCTGGGTGCTTGGCGGAGGTTTGCATTCTCTGAAAACTTGTTATATTATGTAATTATACATTATGATAATTATGATTTATTTCTTATTTTATTATTGTTCCATCCTTTACCCCATATTGGGTACGGTTACATGATGTTTTTTAAATCCGATTTATTTTTCCAGAAGAAGTTAATACGGAACTAAAGTATTTTCTCTTCTGTTTACATGGAAATGTTAAACCCAAATAAAGGTTTACATGAGGTATTAATGAGGTAAATAAGTGAGCAAAAGGGTTTGCGCTGCAGAGCTCACGTTGCCTTGTCCTCGCAGCCCTTCTGTTAGCTTAGCTTAGCATAGTCACTGCATTTCCGTGGTCACACGTAGCCAGTTTTTAAAAGCTGATTTGTTGTCTTTTGTAAGTGATTTTCTGAAATCCGATTCTCCCTAATTATTTCTTTAGATCCACGACTTACTGCACTCATACAATCTTGGGACTGTTGTGTTAACGGAAGTTGGAAAATTTTTTTGTTGGAAGGGATGCATGTGCTAAATTAGCTTTGCTTTACCGTTTTAGCTTTGCATTAGTTTTTATTTCCCAAGATTTTATTACTGCATTAAGTCACATCGCCATGATTCGAGCCTCAGTTTGTGATCATATTGACCCCAGCGGACTAAAGTAATGATTAGGGAGAATTGAATTTCACAAAATCACTCATAAAATACTACAAATCACCTATAAAAGCCTGGCTACGTCTGACCCTAGGAATGAAGCGATTATGCTAAACTAGGCTAAGCTAAGCTAACAGAAGGGCTGTGAGAACAAGGCAATCGGTGCACTGCAGTGCAAACTGATTTGCCCACTTATCGAACTCATTAGTGCATGACAAATGAATTAATAAAAAAAATAAGTGATGGACTATTTCTTCAGGGTTTTCGAGGCTGGTAGATCCCGTTAGAATAGCCCACTGGAACGGTTTGGGTTGACTATACTGCACTGCATATTCTTCCACCAGTGCAGAATGTGTGCGTCATCGCAACAGGACAAGACAACGAGCATGCGCAGAATGGCAGGAATAAAGTCCAAACGGAATAAAGGGTTTACCTGTCCAATGAAAATTTAGATCGGAATTAAAAGGGGATTAAACCAGTGACTTTAATCGGGTTTAAATTTAATCTGAACTTTTCTTTTTCAACTGGAATAAGGTGTTTACATGGGCATCTGAAATAGGATCTCACCTTTAATCAGATTATGCCAGGAATAAAAGTTGTCATGTAACGAACGGATTGTTACCTAAGGACATGTTCTACTCTCCTATCTGTTTGGATTCATTTTATAAATAGGTGTGTGTCTCAGTCAAATGCATAAGTACCTCCACCAAGGAACGAAGGTTATGTTTTCATCGGGGTTTGTTTGTTTGTTTGTTTGTTTGTCTGTTTGTTAGCAAGGTAACTCAAAAAGTTATGGATGGATTTGGATGAAATTTTCAGGAAATGTTGATAATGGCACAAGGAACAAATGATTACATTTTGGTGGTGAACGTGGGGGGGTGGGGGTGGGGGTGGGGGTGAGGTCTGGGCTCACCGAGTGCTTTTCTAGTTCCGTCTCTAAGATCCTTTTGGTCCATGTTCACTGATGCATGACTCAGTTCCTGCAGTAAAACAGTCAGCTCCATCATCTCCAAATGGATCCTTTATCCTGATAATATCTGTAAAACTAAGTCTGAACTCTGTTGGATTCATAGGGACATTATTGCCTCAACTGGAAAGGAGTTCCATTAAAGACACTAATCCTTCTGATCAGAAGAACAATAAACCTGAGTCAATCAGACATGTTCAGGTGATCAGTTGGATGTTCCATTCACTTCTCCATGATCAGTGTTCAACCTTCTCAGTTGTCCTTCAAATTGAACATCTGTCCCTCCTTGTAGATTCTACAGCTGATACATTTGATGGATAAATATAGTGTGTTGAACAGATTTACACCAATAGAATCTCCAAGGTGGACCAGAATGTTCTGTTAGATTTGAAAAGTCCTACCTAATGATTGGACTGGATTTTCCACCATGATATTCAAATGAGTTCAGGTCAGAGGTCATGTTTGGTCATTCTATGGAGCTGGAAAAGGAAAGGCACTATTTCACTATATTATATGTATGAACAGGGATACAGTACCATTCACATTTAAACCGATATAGTACCGATACTTGGTTCCTGAGAACCGGTACCGGTACACATTGGTACCTGTTTTTGGGTTTAGGTTGTTTACTTTTTGTGTGTATGTGTGGTGATTCAAGTTATTTTGTCTATAAAAATAAAAATAGGAAAAGCTTCTGAATTCTGAATATTTATTTCTCAACATCACAAATGAAATAACATAACAACATAAAAGTTGAGAAAACTTTAGAAAAGTGTGTGTGGGGGAGGGCAAATAACGTAATACTCAAATACTTAAAGCATTCCAAACTAAAACAAACCACTCCCTCTACGATGAACTGGACTGCACATGTTCAGCAGTTCTTTTTCAGAAACACCTACATATCTACTTTTTCTGGTAAGAGCTCCACACATACTTTTTTTTTTTTAACACTAACTTTTTTTTTTTTTTTTTTTTTGCAGGTTTGATGGGTTGAGTGGCAGCAAGAAAGCCATTGCTGAGACTTCAGAATAAGAAAAAAAGGCTTGTCTGTGCCATGAAACATCGCCAGTGGACTACTGAAGACTGGAAGAAGGTGTTATGGACTGATCAAACCTGCAACTGGAAGTCTTCTCTTCACAATTGAAACTGAGACTTGCTTACTATGACTACTATTGAGCTGTGCTTGAAGCTGTTGTCCTGTGAGTTGCCTATCACACAAGCTGTTGACTCTCAGAAACTTGTCTTCTGATTCTGTTGTATCTTTGGGTCTGCCAGACCTCTTCCTGTAAGCATTTCCCCCAGTTTCTGAGTGCCTTTGGATGGTGAAGGAAACTGGACTTACTAACACCTGGATTTTCTTGGCAATTTCTCTGTAGGACAGACCTACATTTTTCAGTGTTATGATGGTCTGTCTCTCTTCTATCATTAATTGCCTTTTCCTCTTTTCCATTTTTATAGTAACACACTACTTTCTGGAGTACAATACTGTTCAAATAATGCTCTCGAAGGTGTGGTACCAAAGTGTGTTCCAACGCTACTTTTATGCAGACAGAGGGGGTTGGAAGGAATTCAGAAATGTTGGGACACCTGTAGGAATTGGTAGCACCAGCTTTCCAGGCTTGATCAACCTCCATTGCTGCAGAACTGCTTTAAGTTGTTAACCCATTTCTTGTTTGCCTTTTTGTATAATTCTGAAATGTAAATTATTTTCCAGTTTTGTTTAACCTTACTTTTTTTTCACCTCTGGCAGTTCACTGCTTACCTTTGTACCATTTCAAGCTGTTAATTGGACTTGAACTGCTTGAATATCATTACAAAACTGGAATAATTGGGGTGTTCTAAAACTTTTGACCGGTAGTGTAGATGGGCTTAAACATTTTTTGTCATGTCTCCAGTCAGATTTCTTTGTTCTTTTTTGAGTCAAAACTGGTTCTTTAATGTGACAGACCACTGGGGACCTTGGCATTTTTAAAGGTCTCCTTAAAAGATATGCACATGAGTGACTGGACCAAAATTACACTAAAAATCTGGCATAAATTAAGACAGTCATTCAAGTTGCCTAGAGAAATTTCAGTTTCATCAAGTATTTCTTTTTTTACAAGACTTTAAACCAGCTACATTAGATCCAGGCTTTGGTCAATGGTCAAACTATGGACTCAGTAAAGTGCACCATATTCTAAAAGATGGAGGTTTGAAATCCTTTGAGCAGTTTAAGCTTCCCAATACAGATTTTTTCAGGTATCTTCAGCTCAGGAGCTTTTTGATAAAACATAAAGAGTGGAAGAAAGTTCTTAATCCTTCACCAGTTGAAGAACTGTTGGTATAAATACAACATGGGAACAGACTTCCAAAATCAATTAGCCATTTTTAATCAAGCATTTTCAAACTCTACTATTAATAACACGTCTAACATAAAATGTAGATGGGGGTTTGAAATTTACACGCACAGATGATGTGTGGGCAGATATATGCTCTGAAACCCATATGGTCACTAATTCAGTTCAAATGGAAAATTGCCACAAGATTTTTTAGGACACTGGAGTTAATTTCAAAAATGAACCCAGTGAACCCCAGCACCTGTCCAAACTGTGGGGCTCACTTGGGGAACCAGACCCACATATTCTGGACGTGTCTTAAGAGCAGACCTTTCTGGGATGATATATTTACCGCTGTGAACACAGTTTTCAACCAAACATTTTCTAAAGAATTAAAGTTTGCTATTTTAGGTGTAATCCCAGAAAGTTTAGAAGGAAATAGGCAAAAATACCTTTTGTGAATTTTACTAACAGGAGCCATTAAATGCATCACTATCAACTGATTGAAACCTGAAACTCCCACATACAACATTTGAAGTACTGGGAGAAATCTAGGTGTGTTAATCTGATTTCTCATAATCAGATACATGATGTTATCATATAAAGATGATCAGATTATCCTGGTTGCATGATCACTGGAATAATCAGATAACTCCAGAAATTGGATAATCGCCGAGCGCCTTCAATGGCAGCAGTGTTTCAACTCCTCAGTAGTGAAAGTACAGGGGTTGGACAAAATAATGGAAACACCTTAAAAAATCAACAAAATATAATTTAATATGGTGTAGGTCCGCCTTTTGCGGCAATTACAGCCTCAATTCTCCGAGGTATTGATTCATACAACTTGTGAATTGTTTCCAAAGGAATTTTAAGCCATTCTTCAGTTAGAATACCCTCCCACTCTTTTAGAGACGATGGCAGTGGAAATCGACGTCTTACTTGAATCTCTAAAACTGACCATTAATGCTCAATAATGTTGAGGTCTGGGGACTGTGCCGGCCATACGAGATGCTCAACTTCATTAGGATGTTCCTCATGCCATTCTTTAACAATTCTAGCTGTATGGATTGGGGCATTATCATCTTGAGGTGAAGGTGTTTCCATTATTTTGTCCAACCCCTGTACATGTTGTTTGTCCTAAAAGTCACAAGAAGTTCCTAAATGACATCATCACCTAATTTGCATAATTGTAAATGTTCATGTAATTGTACTGATCGATGCAGGACAGAGGAATAACACTGAGTTAAAGACAAAAAGTGAGACTAAAAACATCCTAAATCTGTTTAGAACTCCAGATGAACTCTACTCTGTCCATTCTAGTTTAGTTTAATGTCCCCAGTCCAACCGTCCTCCTTTATCTGGGTTTGGGGACCGACTAAAGGGACCCAACAGAGACAATACAGAAAACTGTCAATGTCAGTAGTTGTTTTTCCATTGGACATCCGTGCAAAACTTTACCGATATTTACTATATGTCGAAAAAACAGAAGTGCATAATGTTGGTTTTTCCATTAAATCACAAATGCAATAATTTGTTTATTTATTGTCGTGATATGTCATGAGAAGTCATTCCATTAACATGGCGACGAACATAAATATCTGTTGTTTTGAATGCAGAATGCTCGTTACCCCTCTATCCCATAGGAAATTCAAAAATGATTCGGTTTCCTTGTGTCCACACATACCACGCCATGTTTGTTTTAAAACTCTTCTTCTCTTGTTGTAACATCCATCAACATCTGTTTTTTTTTTTTTTTTCTGTTCACATGACTAGCTGCGTTAAAAGGTCTTTCCATTACAGTTTTGCACAATATAGCCATTTCGCTACACCCCCATTGCATCCATTGGGCAAATTTTTATACGCAAGTTATATTTGTGCAATTTGAGGGTCAACGGAAAAGCGACTAGTAGGACTGATTTATATTCAGTGATTTGTTTTAGACAAACAACAATATGTGTTTTCACCTCAGAGTCTCCAAAAGTCTCTGATGACACCAAAAAAAGGGGATGGATTTGTCACTAGCGGCTTTTTGGATAAAGAGTCTGTAAAGGGGTCTGAAAAACCACTAAATATACCAACAAAGTGTCTAAGTGTGAAACACTGACTGTTCCAGCTGCAGACAGACCGTAGATTTATACGACTGGGACAGGAAATCATCTGGGGTCATTTACAGGAACATGGGTGTGTTTTAGCATATGGTTCACTTTTTAAAAAGTTTTAAAAGTTGATGAAAGTTCCCAAATTTCAAAAGACGCTAAATTTCTTGCTTGCTGCTTTTTTTTTTTTTTTTTTGGGGGGGGGGGGGTGCTAGGGTAGTCTGAAAAGTTGCTAAATCTAGCAACAAAAGTGCTAAGTTGGCTTCAATGAATGGCAGCTCACTGCTCCAAATACATACTACGTGCTAATGCTAATTGCTAATGCTTAGGTACTGTGTGTATTTTAAGATGGGAAAAATGTAGCTACTGAATGTAAAGATAAGAATTTGAGTTGACCTTTTAAATGATAATATTTAGTCAGAATTTAGAGGAAGTGTCCACAGCAGTAAAACCAGTTGTCTCTCCATGTTTTCCATGAGTTTTGTCTTTCTATCAGATCATTTGATGAAGTACACTTATTAAGACCGACCCCCCCCGGTTCTTCCTCACCTATCAAGAGCCTCTTTGAAGCTTTTCCTTTGGACGTCAAACTGGAACACGGTCCTCTCACAGTCGGTGGAGGCGTTGTCGCTCCCTCCGTGCTTCTTAAGGAAAGCATCAAAGCCATTTTCTGATGGATACTTCTCACTGCCCATAAACACCACTGGGACACAATGACAAGAACATGATTTAGTGAAAGGATGACTGGTTGGATAAAGCTAAAGTCCACCAGAGCTACTAGCTGAGGTAGCTTGCGTTCTCTCATTTCTAGGGTAGTATTTTATTTCTGTTTCCCCCAGACACAGCTGGAAACAGAACCCTAAATATTGGTCTAAATCAGTGATTCTCAACTGGTGGTCGAAAACCCATTTTCAGTGGGTCACAGGCCTTTGTCAGGGCAAGAAATAATGTTAAGGAAAAAATCCTGTGTTTTACGTTTTATGGAGGTGAGCGCCATCCATCCACACTCCCCAGCAGTTAGTGGTGGTAATGTGCTGTAATGATAATTAACACCAGGCATAAAAGAAGATACAAAAGTTTCTAATCATATCATGGAATGCATGTATGACAGGGACTCCATCCGATATTGTTTTAACCTCCATTGGACAAAAACCTCCATGTGTTTAATTCTTAAATAAGTGACTGAATGAACTTTCAATTTTTAACTGAGTTCACTTTTTAGTTTAGGTTCAAATGGACCTAATTTAGTGTTAAAGGGAATATTTCCATATTTATCGTTGCCACCTGCTGGTCAGTTTGGTTTATCATTAAATTGGTCTTCTGTGTTTTCATACTGGGATATTCTGTATTGTCTCAGGTTCAAAACACAACATCTTTTTATTAAATAAATGTGAGAAGTTTAACTTTAAAGGTGCGGGAGACTTTTGCGACCAATTTTTCATCATATCTGTCAAACGTCAGTCATATCCTCAGTATCATGAATCTGTAAGTCTTTCTGTGATTACTCGCCTGAATCTCTTGCATTACGGTGAACAATTTTGAAGTGCCATCCACCATAAACAAACCATGTGTTTACAAACAGAGGCGGGAGGTAACTTGGGCATCTTTGGAATTTTGTCGCGACGTGCATTGTGGGAAAGGGAGGTTCGTGCAGTCGCCTGATAGCGGCAGCGCAACCATATGATATTAAATGGATGAAACAAACACGATGTGGAAATGGCTGAAACGCGGAAACGGCTGGAGGAGTATGCATAGAGGGAACAAAGCTCCTGCCGCTTCCGCATCGTGTCTGTAACAGCTGCCGCTGTCAGGTGGCTGCGCGAGCTTCACTTTCCCACAATGCACGTCGCAACAAAATTCCAAAGATGCCTGAGTTACCTCCTGGCTCTGTTTGTAAATACATGGTTTGTTTATGGTGGATGGCACTTCGAAATTGTTCACCGTGATGCAAGAGATTCAGGTGAGTAATCACAGAAAGACTCACAGATTCGTGATACTTAGGCTATGACTGGGGTTTTACAGATTTGATGAAAAATTGGTCACGAAAGTCTCCCGCACCTTTAATCAGTTTGGGTCTTGCCTTGTCATTGAAGGGTGATAGCGGGTCCTGAAGCCGGACCAGTTGAAAACCACTGCTATAAAACACAGACACTTTAGCTGACAGTCTGTAAAGGTTGAGTGGGGCCTTTTCTCAGACTGACCATTTAAGAACAATGTTCAACAGTCCCATCGCTACAGGAGATGGATATGACCATTTCTGCTCTGACAGCAACAGAGCAGGATGCAATTCACAATACATACTGCATCTGAAGAGCTGTACTGTCTGTCTTTAACCTGCAAACTTTACACAAAGTCTCCTCACAAAGTAGCATAAAGAAAACCCAACAAGTCTGTATTCATTCTGAGGAGAGAATTCTGGAAATTGATGGGAATGATGTTGGGTAAGCTCCCCAAAATTGATCTATAGCACAAAACAAAATTAACACACATGGTGAAATGTCTTTTAGCAGTGATCAGTTGGAACAAAAGGATCTGAGGAACCAGTAGTCGCTTTTCCATTGACCCTCAAATTGCACGAATATAACTTGCGCATAAAAATGTACATAACAGAAAAATGACAATTTCACCACAACTCTCATTTTTGTGATTGCAGAGGGGATTTTTCGGGCGTAGTGGAATTGGTATATCAAGCAAAACTGCAATGACCTTTTTGCGCAACTAGAGTCACGTGAACACAAAAAAAAAAAAAAAAAACGGATGTTGATGGATGTTACAAAAAGAACAAGAGTTTTAAAACAAATGTCTATGTGGTCACACAATGAAACCCAATCATTTTAGAATTTCATATGAGATAGAGGGGTAACGAGCATTCTAGATTCAAAACAACAGATTTATGTCCATGTTTATGGAATGACTTCTCCTGACATCTCGCCATAATAAATAAACAAATCATCACATTCGTGATTTAATGGAAAACCAACATTATACGCTTCTGTTTTTTGGACATTTAGTAAATATCGGTAAAATTTTGCACAAATGTCGGATGGAAAAGCGACTAATAACTATATTAATACATAATTCAATTCTTTTATTTTCAATTGACTGATAGATGGCTGTTTACTTGTGTTTGCCTTCCTTATATTTTCTTGAGCTGATGGAACATAAATGTCCCTGATCTGAGTCTGTATCTGCATTTTCTGTAAAATTCCAGTTGTCCATTAAATGACTTACTGTGCTCCAGAAAGTGTGCGAGGCCTGGGAGGTCAGCAGGGTCACAGAAGCTGCCGACTCCAACACACAGAGCAGCTGCAGACTGAAAGGCAAAGCAAAGTCACAGTTGGTAAAGATGAGGATATGTACTTTCACATATTATTAATAAGAACAGAGTCCTTTATTTTCTGTTCTAACCTTAGAATATTAATGACAAGTAGAGCTGCAGCTATCTGTTATTTATAACAACTTTATTCCAGAACCAACTGAAACAACAACCACAACAAAACAACAACAATACCAACAGTCTAAAAGTCTGTCTGTAAATGTGTCCAGATGTAAACTGGTCCATCCAGTCCAGTTTCATCTCTACCCTCTAATCTATCAGCTCAGTCTGAAACACATTTGGATCCAACTGACTAACTTAGACCAACTGAACATGGAACTAGGGCATAAAATTACCTTTTTACCTCATTTACCATTGGCTAGTGACCTCCAAAACTTCATCTGCCAAAAATATTTTTCACTGGGCACATTAAAAAATCATGCCTCATTTGACTTAAAATAATTACCGTACCTTTTTATTATGAAATCCAACTTAAGCATTACACACAGGTGTCAAACATGTGGCCCAGGGGCCAAATCCAGCCCATCAAAGGGTCCAGTCCGGCCCTTGGGATGAATTTGCGAAATGCAAAAATTACACTAAGATATTAACAATCCTTTTAGTTCAGGTTCCACATTCAGACCAATTCAATCTCAAATGGGCAAGACCAGTAAAATACTTTCAAAATAACATATAAATAATGACAACTCCAAATTTTTCTTTTTGTAAATGTAAATATTCTCATGTATTTACACTAAAACAAAGTATAATTTTGCAAAAAATGTGAATAACCTGAACAAATATGAACAACCTGAAATGTCTTAAGAGAAGTAAGTACAATTTTAACAATTTTCTGCCTGTTATTAAATGTTTTGTGTATTTGTAGATCCACTGTGATCTATAAGTTATAATGTACATGTGTAAATGATAAACTGAGGTATAATATTGTTAACATTACACTTAGTTTTTCAGTTTGTTCTTGTTATTCACATCTTTTGAAAGGATAGTTCATAGATGTAAACCTTTTCATAATGTAAATTTACTTTTTTCACTCTAAAACAGAGAGAAGTTTGGAGCTGACATCATTTATATGTTATTAGGTTATTATTTTACTGGTTCGGCCCACTTCAGATCAAATTTAGCTGAATGTGGAATTGAACAAAAATGAGTTTGACAACCCCTGACTTAAAGAATATGGTTATGTACAGATAAAATTAGATTATTGCTATTTTATT
This sequence comes from Sphaeramia orbicularis, assembly GCF_902148855.1. Classification (NCBI taxonomy): domain Eukaryota; kingdom Metazoa; phylum Chordata; class Actinopteri; order Kurtiformes; family Apogonidae; genus Sphaeramia; species Sphaeramia orbicularis. The sequence continues at coordinate 2,292,966 of NC_043978.1, read as the reverse complement.
AAGTTATATTTCATTCCAAGGTGACTGCTGCACCATCGTGTAATAAAAATATTCAAAAGTGCGACCTTTGACATTGACTGAGTCTAATGTCTGTCTGACAGCTTTAACAGGAATGTACCATTTAACCTGTAGGGAAAGAGAAAAGAATAACAAAACATCAGCTGGATTGAGTCTAAATGAAATGATATCCACAGACCAGAAACATTTGTCTAGAATGCTGAATACGACTGTAAACAGAGGTGAAGCTCACTTCACAATAAAACCAACCGGCTGTGGATCAACCACAAACTAGATGATCATCATTAAATGTCCTGAAAATCTTCTTTTATTTTTTCCACATCCTTGCCTGCTACCCGCACGCATTTCGTTTTCTTTTACCCGTACCTGTGACAATGCACGGGCTGCACAGACTGCACGGATCGGGCGGGGGAGGGAGTGGGGGTGTGGGGGGGGTTGGGCAGAAGGTGAGTGAATAAATCGTAAAACCGGGGGGGGGTGACTAATTTGTCAACGCGGGGGTTCTCCTTAAGTACCTCTCTCTCTCTCATTTCACTCTGGACATACAATGTACATACAAACATAGGCGTCCCCACCCCCCTATGCTTTTGTAGGTCACCCGTCGAATACCTACAAACATAGGCGTCCCCACCCCCCTATGCTTTTGTAGGTCACCCGTCGAATACCTGACCCGTTGCAGGACACTGGCTCAGGTAATCACCGCATCATCAGAGTCAGACATATCTGAGTGTGTGTCAAGAAACCTGCTTAGAACGATCCGGCAGAAATGCTCCAATGAAAACAAAAACTCACATGCAATTCAAAAATTTTCCGTCGGCCACTGACAGGTATGGGTTTTTGTTTTACATGCCAAACTAATTTTCTACCCACCATTGGCGCTTGGCGGGTGTTAATTTTACAACCTGCATGGAACTAATGCTGCCTTCACGTGCTATGAGAATTCTGATAAATACCGTACTTTCCGGGCTACAAGCCGCACCTGACTATAAGCTGCAGGTGTCCACATTGTCACATGAGATATTTACACAGACAGATGGTAAACTGAAAGATTATGTAAGTATTTATTTACATGCCTTCACTGCTTTTTTCCAAATAGTGCCTGTAAAAGGCAGTAAAACGGCAGGAACACGGCTGGTTCAAAAACCCAGAAAAGTCATTGATCTCTCTCTTCATCTTCCTCCTGCTGAAATTACTGAAGTCATCTTCTTCAGTGTCAGAGTTGAACAGCCTCAGAAAGGCACACACACCTTCTACGTCTCTCTCTTCCATTGTCTCTCATTGTCTCTTCCGTGCTGCAGCTCTATTTCCTTCTTTATGGACACATCGATTGGTTTGAACTTAAAAGCTGTATCATATGCATTTCTTCGTGTGTTTTCCATGATGAAGGCTTGTGCATAACATGCAAAATGATTATTAAAAGTTAAGCTTAAAACTTCTTCTCTTCGTCACCTCGTCCACCTGTCTGTCTCGCTTTTACGCATCCTGCTAGAGCGCTCCCTGGAGGCCGTTAGCCTGTAAAAATCTGTCCTCAAGCTGCATTGTTGTATAAGTCGCAGGGTTCAAAGTGTGTGAAAAAAGTAGCAGCTTATAGTCCAGAAAATATGGTACGAGCTACTAACTCTAAAGTTGCACATGGAATGGCCCCTCACATTGTATTTTCCACTGGAGAACTGCAAAAACATTTTGAACCACGAGATGAAAATGACCTTTGACCTTTTCAACATGGTGCAGAGCAACAAGGGATAAATTGCAGATGATAAAAAAAATGGTTTTATTAAAGTTCGACTGCTTCTAGCAGATGATTTTACACAGTTTGCAAAAGAAATCACCCCAAAAATTTTGCAGCAGATGAATTAATGTGTCCAAAACTGTTTTACCGAAGCACCAGGTCACTATAAATTGTGTGTCAGACATTTTTCAATCATTAGACTTTGAACACAACGCACTTGTAAATTAAATTCACAAGTGGAAAGGATCAGCTTCTCAGCAGCACCTGAAGGCATCATAACATACAACTGTGTGGTCATCCTGGCGTCATGCGCATCATAATAAGCGTCCGTGTGAAACACGACAGTGGAACCAATGTTTAACAGCAGAGAAATGAAGGAAACCAAGCTTCCATTCATCAAACAGTTTTTGTTTTTTTTTAAATTGATCAACAAAATCGATTAAAGTATGGCACAAAATTGTGTGCTTCGTCTTTGACGGAAAGAAGATGGCAGTAAAAAAAAATCTGTTTGAGTCTTTAAAGCAGCGTCTGACTTTGGTCCCAGATGTTTGTTCAAATGTGTCCAACTCTGGTCAGATCCGAATTCTCTCTAATCCATTAGTCCAGGGATGTCAAACTCATTTTAGTTCAGGGGCCACATTAAGCCAAATTTGATCTGACGTGGGCCGGACCAGTAAAATAATAACATAACAATATATAAATAATGTCATCTCCAAACTTTCCTCTATGTTTTAGAGCGAAAAAAGTAAAATTATGCGATGAAAATGTTTCCATCTACCAACTATCCTTTAAAACAATGTGAATAACATGAACAAACTGATATTTCTTAAGAAAATTAAGTGCAATTTTATCAATATTATGTCTCAGTTTATCATTGAAATGTGTAAATTACAAGTTACAGATCACAGTGGATCAACAAATACACAAAAGATTTAATAACAGGCAGAATATTGTCAAAATAACACTTCAGACAGTTTAAAATGTTCATATTGGTTCAGATTATTCGTGTTTTTGTGAAATATTAGTTTGTTTTAGTGTAAATACAATAAAATGGCATGAAAATGTTTACATTTACAAGGACAAAAATTTGGAGTTGCGATCATTTATATGTTATTATGATAGTATTTAACTGATCCGACCCACTTGAGATTAAATTGCTCTGTATATGGAGCCTGAACTAAAATGATTAATGTCTTCAGTGTAATTTTTGCATTTCACAAATTCATTACAGGGGCCAGACTGGACCATTTGGCTGGCCGAATTTGGTCCCCAGGCCACATGCTTGACACCCGTGCATTAGTCTGTCTGTGCTTCTGCACCTGAATCACTTCCCTCACTGTGAACACCTTTGTAGATGACCCCATCATAAAAACAGTCCACTTGTTTACATCATAAACCCAATCATCACACAGGCCTTTTTAGAAATTTTGTAGCGAAGTGCATTGTGGGAGTGACAACCAAGCAAAAGTGGTTTCTCCCAGATTTGGGTAGAAATCAATCCAGATGGTTCCATCATCAACTCCTCCAGTCCACCAGGGTGTTTTCCAGAGTGTAGTCAGTGGATGGAGATAAAGTGCACATGTGGGTTCAGCACTCACCAACAGACAAACAAACTGCTGCTGCGCGGAACCCACATTCCCACAATGCACTTCGCAACAAAATTTGTGAAAAGGCCTGAGTGAGGTTTGGTTTGTTCTGTAAACAAGTGGACTGTGTTTCTGATGGAGTTATCGACGAAGGTGTTCATCATAAGGGAAGTGATTCAGGAGCAGAAACACAGACAGACTAATGGAGTAGAGAGAATTCAGATCTGACTAGGGTTGGACACATTTGGACAAACATCTGGGATCAAAGTCAGATGCTGCTTTAATACAAAGACAGTCTGCGGCGAATGAACAAATGTCAACATGCAGACGTCAGAAGTCCACTAGTACCTGTTTCTCTGCATTCCCTTTCTTCTTCTTCCCCTCGTCATCATCTTCATCATCACTTCCATGTTCATCATCATCTTCTTCTTCTGACTCGTCCTCCGTTTCATCCCCAGATCCATCTTCTTCCTCCTCCTCACCTTCCTCTTCATCGTCATCATCATCCTCTGATGTGGATGGACCGCTGTAGTCTGAGATGAGCAGAGCTCGGAGCCCGTTGTCCAACACGATGTATCTGAAAGGATCACAACACACACAGCTTCAAGACACTGTCACATACTGTACGTATCGCCAGAGTTGTGTCACGCTGTCCTTCACCACAACACAGAGGCATTTTCAAACACTTTTTCAGTTAAAACCTGGACGAGGAAAGGATGTTTTACATGAAATTACCTCTTCACACAACAGTAGTGAAAATTAACTAAATATGTGTTATCATAAATGTTAATCAGTCCCTCCAGAAAAAATGCAGGCAAAAATCTTTGATTATGCGATGGAGTATGTGGGTTTTTATGATTTTATGTAGTGAAATTGTGGGAATTTGCAAAAAATGCACGAAGTTGCGAAAATATGCGGAAACTGGAAAAACATGTATTTTAATCAAAAACACTGATTCTTGTCCCACCCCCTGTTCTAACACGGCTACTACTAAATGAAACATGTCTAATTCCATCCCATCATATTCAAACATGCAGAAGTAAACATCCAGTCCATCCCACAAAGGGTTGGTTCTGTTGGAGTTCTTCTGTATTTTCTAATCATGGCTCAAACATGAATTTAACATTCCTGAGTCACAAGTGTCACAAATAAAAGAAGTGTTTTACCACAGTGAGGTAGAACAGACCACCTGTTTAAGGTAGAAAGACTGTCTGTTTAAGGTAGAATAGACCGTCTATTTAAGGTAGAATAGACCGTCTTTTTAAGGTAGAACAGACCACCTGTTTAAGGAAGAATAGACCATCTGTTTAGGGTAGAATCGACCACCTGTTTAAGGTAGAACAGACCGTCTGTTTAATGTACAACAGACCGTCTGTTTAAAGTAGCATAGACCGTCTGTTTAAGGTAGAACAGACCACCTGTTTAAGGAAGAATAGACCGTCTGTTTAAGGTACAACAGACCACCTGTTTAAGGTAGAATGCACCATCTGTTTAAGGTTGAACAGACCACCTGTTTAAGGAAGAATAGACCGTCTGTTTAAGGTAGAACAGACCACCTATTTAAGGAAGAACAGACCGTCTGTTTAAGGTACAACAGACCACCTGTTTAAGGTAGAATACACCATCTGTTTAAGGCTGAACAGACCACCTGTTTAAAGAAGAATGGACCGTCTGTTTAACGTAGAACAGGCCATCTGTTTAAGGTAGAACAGACCACCTGTATCAATTTTTTTAGGTATTTGTTCAAATGCCGATATTGAGGAGGTTTGTTTTTCTTTTTTTGTTCATATTTTATTTATCATTATTTAACACTGTTTTAATAAAGAATGGTTATTAGAAGCATCCTAAAAACACTTTCACTGTCTGAGAGGCAGATGTTAGCTCCTTCGTTGAGACTGGACAAAAATAATGTTATGATGTTAGCTGGAACTAATAGAATATGAACATTTGAGCAGGATCTTAAACTATAATGTCGGTAAAACATAGTTTAACTTTCAAGTTTTTACAGAGGGAAGTTTGGTGAAATAGCATTAGATCCTGTTCTGATCAAATAAAAGTGTGTTCAGTATTTGTGCAAATATCTGGTGTAACTGAGTTCTTCTAGGAAATAATCTTTTAAAAAAGGAAACAACACAAACAAAAAATACCTTTTTAACAGCATCATGATATATTGTAATATATTGCATTGTGATCCTAGCATTGTGATTTGTATCATATCACCAGATTCTTGTCAATACACACCCCTAAATATAATATAATATAATACAATATATCAAAAGTGCTAAAATTTGTATTTGCAGATGACACTAATATTTTTGTTCTAGTGGGAGATTGCAGCAGCTTTTGGAGGTGGTCACAAAGGAAATAAATGCATTTGAACAAAAGTAAATTGATGTACCCCCCCTTGAACTGCCACCTTACCGTGGTGGGGGAGTTTGAGTGAGGAATGATCCCAGGAACTATGTTGTCGGGGGCTTTATGCCCCTGGTAGGGTCTCCCAAGGCAAACAGGTCCTGGGTGATGGGCCAGACTAAGAGCAGTTCAGAAGCCATTATGAAAATGAAACAACTCAAGAACGTGACGTCGCCCGGTATGGCGCAGCCGGGGCCCCAGCCTGGAGCCAGGCCTGGGGTTGGGGCTCGAATGCGAGCACCTGGTGGGTTGCCCACGGGATCCGGCCAGGCCCAGCCCGAAGGAGCAATGTGGGCCCGCCCTCCGGTGGACTCACCACCCACCGAGGGAATCATAGGGGCCGGGTGCAGTGTGGATTGGGTGGCAGTCGACGACAGGGGACCCGAAAACCCGATCCCCGGACACAGAGTCTAGCTCTTGGGACATGGAATGTCACTTCGCTGGGAGGGAAGGAGCCGGAGCTTGTGAGGGAGGTTGAGAGATACCGTCTACATATAGTCGGGCTCACCTCCACACACAGCTTGGGCTCTGGAACCCAACCCCTCAAGAGGGGCTGGACTCTCCACTTCTCTGGCGTTGTCCGCGGTGAGAGGCAGCGCGCTGGTGTGGGCTTGCTCATAGCCCCTCAGCTCAACCGCCCTGTGTTGGAGTTCACCCTGGTGAACGAGAGGGTCACATCCCTGCGCCTTCCGGTTGGGGACAGGTGCCTCACTGTTGTTTCGGCTTACGGGCCGAACAGCAGTGCAGAGCACCCGGCCTTCTTGGAGTCCCTGGGAGGGGTGCTGGATGGTGCTCCAACTGGGGACTCCATTGTTCTCCTGGGTGACTTCAATGCCCATGTGGGTAACGACAGTGAGACCTGGAGGGGGGTGATAGGGAGGAGCGGCCTCCCCGATCTGAACCCGAGTGGTGTTTTGTTATTGGACTTCTGTGCTAGTCACAGTTTGTCCATAACAAACACCATGTTTGAACACAGGTATGTCCATAAGTGCACGTGGCACCAGGACACCCTAGGCCGGAGGTCGATGATCGAGTTTGTTGACGTATCATCAGACCTCCAGCCGCGTGTTTTGGACACTCAGGTGAAGAGAGGGGCAGAGCTGTCAACCGATCACCACCTGGTGGTGAGTTGGATCCGCTGGCGAAGGACGAAACCGGACCAACTCGGCAGGCCCAAACGTGTTGTGAGGGTCTGTTGGGAACGTCTGGCAGAGCCCGATGTCAGCGCGGTCTTCAACAACTCCCACCTCCGGGAGAGCTTCTCCCAGATCCCGGGGGAGGCTGGGGACATTGAGTCCAAGTGGACCATGTTCTCCACCTCCACTGTTGAAGCGGCTGCTCGGAGCTGTGGTCACAGGGTCTCCGGTGCCTGTCGTGGTGGCAATCCCCGAACCCGTTGGTGGACCCCAGAAGTAAGGGATGCCGTCAAGCTGAAGAAGGAGTCTTATCGGGCCTTGTTGGCCCGTGGGACTCCCGAGGCAGCTGATGGGTACCGGCAGGCCAGGCGTGCAGCAGCCCGAGCAGTTGTGGAGGCAAAAACTCGGGTCAGGGTGGAGTTTGGGGAGACCATGGAGGAGGACTATCGGTCGGCCTCAAGGAAATTCTGGCAAACCATTCGGCGCCTCAGGAGAGGAAAGCAGTGCACCACCAACACTGTTTACAGTGGAAGTGGAGAGCTGCTGACCTCGACTGGGGATGTTGTTGGACGGTGGAAGGAATACTTCGAGGATCTCCTCAATCCCACTGTTACGTCTTCCATGGAGGAAGCAGAGGCTGAGGTCTCAGAGGTGGACTCGTTCATCACTCAAGCTGAAGTCACCGAGGTGGTTGGCAAGCTCCTCGGTGGCAGGGCTCCGGGGGTGGATAAGATTTGCCCTGAGTACCTTAAGTCTCTGGATGTGCAGGGACTGTCTTGGTTGACACGTCTCTGTAACATCGCGTGGCAGTCAGGGACAGTACCTCTGGATTGGCAGACCGGGATGGTGGTCCCCCTTTTTAAGAAGGGGGACCGGAGGATGTGCTCCAACTACAGGGGGATCACACTCCTCAGCCTCCCGGGGAAAGTCTATTCCAGGGTACTGGAGAGGAGGATCCGACCAATAGTCGAACCTCGGATCCAGAAGGAACAATGCGGTTTTCGTCCCGGTCGTGAAACACTGGACCAGCTCTATACTCTCCATCGGGTGCTTGAGGGTTCATGGGAGTTCGCCCAACCAGTCCACATGCATTTTGTGGATCTGGAGAAGGCGTTCGACCGTGTCCCTCGTGATATCCTGTGGGGGGGGCTTTGGGAGTATGGGGTCTGGGGCCCTTTGCTAAGGGCAGTCAGGTCCTTGTATGACCGAAGAAGGAGCCTGGTTTGCATTACCAGCAGTAAGTCAGACCTGTTCCAGGTGCATGTTGGACTCCGGCAGGGCTGCCCTTTGTCACCAGTTCTGTTCATAATTTTTATGGACAGAATTTCTAGGCACAGCTAGGGGCCGGAGGGGGTCCGGTGTGGGGACCACAGGATTTCATCTCTGCTTTTTGCAGATGACGTTGTCCTGTTGGTCTCATCGAACCTGGACCTTCAGCGTGCCCTGGGGCGGTTTGCAGCCGAGTGTGAAGCGAGCGGGATGAGGATCAGCACCTCCAAATCTGAGGCCATGGTTCTCGACCGGACAAAGGTGGTCTGCCCTCTTCGGGTCGGTGGAGAGTCTTTGGCCCAAGTGGAGGAGTTTAAGTATCTTGGGGTCTTGTTCACGAGTGAGGGAAGGATGGAGCGTGAGATCGACAGACGGATCGGTGCAGCGTCTGCAGTGATGCAGTCGTTGTATCGGTCTGTCGTGGTGAAGAAGGAGCTGAGCCGAGAGGCAAAGCTCTCGATTTACTGGTCAATCTACGTTCCTACCCTCACCTATGGTCATGAGCTTTGGCTCATGACCAAAAGGACAAGATCCCGGATACAAGCAGTTGAAATGAGCTTCCTCCGCAGGGTGGCTGGGCGCACCCTTAGGGATAGGGTGAGGAGCTCAGTCACCAGGGAGGAGCTCGGAGTAAAACCGCTGCTCCTCCGCATCAAGAGGGGCCAGCTGAGGTCGCTCAGGCATCTGTTTCAGATGCCTCCTGGACGCCTCCCTGGGGAGGTGTTCCGGGCATGTCCCACTGGGAGGAGACCTTGGGGAAGACCCAGGACACATTGGAGAGACTATGTCTCTCGGCAAGAGGATAATTAGCAATAGTAAGTACCGTAAATTCTGGACTATAAGCCGCTACTTTTTTCCCACGCTTTAAACACTGCTGCTTATACTCCGACGCGGCTTATACGACGATTTTACCTTATTGCCTGCCACACCCCAGGGAAGAATCTGTCTATTGTTACCAGGTATGCAGGAATGGATAACATTAACAACTTAACCTTTATAAAGTTAATATCAACACACACAAAAGGGGAACTTTTAAGGAAAAATAGTAAACCTTAAAATGTTAATATTGTTTCACAAATATACAAAACAAAACCCTGAATGAAAACACCCAATAAAGCTCTCCAGAGACCATCATAAATTTAAAGCATCTCAGAATTAATGCGCACGTCGTGAGAGACAGCAAGTGCATATTGAGGCACAGACACCGCCGGTGGCTCACTTCCGATACCACGGCTCGGTGCGATGGTGCCGCGGCACCTCGGTGGCACCAAGGTGCCATGGCACCTAGCGTTGGCCCTGAGCCGTGGCACCACCTCGGTGTGCCGTGCCATGGCACCGTGGTGCCACAGCTCGGTGCCAGGTGCCATGGCACCGTGGGACCATGGCTCGGTAACACAGCTCAGCTTGGTACCACGGCTCGGTACCAGGTACCACAGCACAGTGCCAAGTACCGTGGCATCTCGTCCCTACTGCAGGTCGTGCGTAATGTTAAATGAAAATGATATTACAACAGACGAAATTACTTGTTTTTAATCTTTATATTTTAAAAATAAATTAAAAGTCCTACTCTAACGACAAACAAAAATTTGTTCACTTTCAAGTGTCTTTCAAGTCATTTTAAGTCCGTGAATCCACAGCCGGCGCAAAAGCAAGTCAATCCCATATCGGCATGAATCCAAAGGAAACCCCGATAAGTCCACCGACAAAAAAAAAAAGAAAGAGAAAATGTGCTTTTATTACTATCCTTTTATTGCCTCGTTTTTTGTCTTTTGTTTTTTAATCATCATATTAACAACGAATCAACCTATAGATATGACAGCAAGCTCACACATATCAGACCCATTTACATAAAGGGAATAATTTCATTTGAACTCAAAGAAAACCTTTATCTGATTACCGTCCAGTTTTGACGCAATGAAAAAAAAGGTTCCACTCGGTCCCATAGACTCCCATAGAAGCCAGGCTTCATCGGGGAAATGCATTGACCATAGATCGTATGAGGAAACAGCGCAACGGGAATGTATGAGAAGTGAACAACATCGAGTCTGATGATTTGTGATAAAGCTGATTCTGAACGAACTCGTCTGTGAGATGAACGTGTTTTAACACGTGTGTAGTCAATGAAATGTCAACACAACCAAACATATTTAACCATTTAATTTTCGTAATGATAGGGGAAGCCGGGCTTCTCTTGCAGTCTATGAGAAATCGCCACTGGTGGACACCCGCGGCTTATAAACCGGCGCGGCTTATACGTGTACAAGATTTTCTTTCTAAAATTAGGGTCTGCGGCTTATATTCAGGTGTGGTCTATAGTCTGGAATTTACGGTATATAAGTTTATTACTAATAAAGTACTGGTACTGACCAGATCATCATGGGTAATGTCACGTCCGTCCACTGTCACATCCGTCCACCAGCAAAAGTTTTCACATACACGTGCTATTCAAAATCCAATATTTCTGAAAATAGAGCTTCCATTGTCAAATAATATCACTAGTCTGTACACAAATGTATTAGCATTATTTCAACACTATGCATTTCTTACAACTTTTTTTTTTTTTTACAAAAATGGCCACTCATTTGATCCCCTAAGTAAATTTTAGCCGATTTACATATGAGTATGAACAAATATTATTATTAGTTAATAGTGCATTTACATAAGCGTCTGAACAATTGTTTTTATTAAAATTAATAGTGCATTTACATATATGTCAGAAGTCTAACTTTATATAATCAGTTATATCTTTTTTTCTACTGACATTTTATAAACAGTTCCGTAAAACAGAGTTCTTAAGCTAAAAAAAAAAGAAGAACCTATTTGAGAAATGATAGCACAAACTTTCATTTTTGGCACTCCTAAACTATGGAACGATCTGCCTCTCCATATCAAACAGGCTTCATATCTGTCTGTTTTTAAATCCCTTCTTCAAACCCATCCTTTCTCCTTGGCTTTTGAAACCACGTGAGATGTTTGAAGGTACTATCTTTATTCTATTGTTTGTATTTGATAGTGGTTTATTGTTCTTATTTAACCTACTGATTGATTGATTTTTGTTGTTTTTAATTGTATGGGTTTTTAATCTATTCTTGTATTTTATTCTTTTATCTGAGTTTTATTTACTCTTCTGCATAGCACTTTTTCTTTTTTCTACAGTTTCTATGTCTTTAAATGTATTCTGTATTTTATTCTTCTATTTTGGTTTTAATTATTCTTCTGTACAGCACTTTGCTCCACTGCAGTTGTTTTAAAGTGCTTTACAAATAAAGTTGGATTGGATTGGACACTGATGTCTACTTTGGTTGGATCCGGACCAAATGTAAAATCTAGAGGAAAATATCATTTGGGAACTACCACTAAAGTAGGACTGGGTGTTTGTGGGTGAAACAGTGGAACTGTCCTTTACCTGTACTTCTTAGGATCACTGGGTGACTTAATGATTTGGCTGTCTCCTACGTTGTCCTCTTGTCCGTCCAGACTGTCCTCCCGGGACACAGGGTCCTGATCTGGATCTGAAGCCCCGGTGTGGACTGGGCCTGAACAGTCAGCCGCCAGGGTGTTTCTGGCTGTGTTTGTCTGCGGCATGCTCAGAACTGATGACGATGACGATGATGGTGATGATGGCGGTGATGGTGACGGGACTTTGGCACTGCGGGCTGACAGCCAGGCGCGACCATAAACAACACAAGCCACTGTCACCGGCAATTGAGTCCTCAGCCCCGCAACGCAGCGTGTCAGCCCGAGCACAGAAATGATGAAGAGGCTGCCTGGCAGGATGGGGCAAAATGAAAGATCAGAGATTCCAGGGAGCAGAACAACACAAATGAACCCGGACTGTGTGAGCAGAGGCCTGGAGATTTGATGCAAACACACACACACACATCAGCCAGCGCCCACAATGACCGAGCCACAACAATGCTATTCACATACGACTGTCTGGTGGCTTCGCTCTATTCAGGTGAGTGTCAGCTAAAAACAGAGCCGGCCAGGCCACTGCAACCAAAACCTCAACCTGTCATCGGCCAAAAAACTAAACAAAAAACAAACAAAAAAACAGCCCGACCAAGAACTGTTTAGTGTCAGAATATCTGGCCTGGTAGACTTAAGTCTGTCCTTAACATAAACAAATGAATAAATGCTACAGCTAGCATAAGTACTAAAGAACACAACAATATGTGTGTACTTTATCAAATTAGCTTAGACTGGCAGAGTTACGGCTGTGATTTAACGTTATGCCAAACGAGCCGAACCGAACTAAACTTTTACTAGTAGTTGACGAAGCCGGCGGAATAAGCACGTCTCCATACCTTCCTCCCTGCTGACAGCACAAGGGCCTCGGCAGACGTGAATATGAGTGACACCCGAAGAACGAGCGCCCTCATTGGCTGAAAGGTCTCAGAGCTTCAATACGGTAACATTGTATTGGTTGTAAGTCACAGAGGCGGGGTTTCTATGTCGAGCACGTGTGCGCCGCGCTGTCAAGACTGGCTCTTTTTTATGTTTTTTTAAGGTTAACCCTTTCATGCGTGAATAATGACAACCTTAGTGAGAGTGTTTTTATTCCTCTTTAGGCATGAAAAAAACAATGTGATAGACCTATTTTTTATTGAGTTACAAATATGTCTACTCATCTGGACACCATGTGTTTAATTTTTGAAGCAAAGAAACATGAATTTAAAACACAATATCAGAAAGTGATATACAGTGCGAAAACTACGAAATAAAAACATTTTTGATGCAGCTAATCTGATGTTTTCTCACATTTTATTGTATTCCAATACTAGTTATTAATCACTTCACGGAAATAATACACAAAAAAATCCTTTTTGTTTAAGAAAATTGTTATTTGCAGTTTAATAACAATTGGCAGTTGGTTTACACTCAATCATGTTACTGCAGATCAGGGTTACTAAGAACATAAAGTTACAGTAATGGTATGAATTACATTTTATGGGATGGTGCATAAGCGTCCACTATGTTGGCTGATATGGAACTAAAACAACAAAACCCATGAATATACATGAGAACAGTTGTAGAATAGCGGTCCACTGAAGTGACCAGTATGCATGTTGTTTATTGGTGCATAATCATATTTAGACCTTATTAATTGAAAAAAATTTACATCTTTAAATGTACAAAACTCTTCATGTGTGAATACAAATTATGTTGCACACACACTGAACAATGCAGGGCAATAGAAAAAAAAGAAAAAAGGAACTAGCAAGGCTACTTATTAAATAATTAAATATGTATGGCACTGAATGAGAGAGAGAAACGAAAATACACACAAGTGCATGCTATTGAAGTAATAAATATCTAGAAACATCTTCACATAAAAGGATTATATTTTCATTTGAGTCCTTTAGGAATTGACAAAGACAAAAAAAGAGGCTGTTGGCTCCAAAACATTATGATAAGTACCTGCAGAGTTCACATGAACACTTCTATTGAACTTAAAGTGAATACATTGTTGCATTACAAACTCTTTCCCCACCAAGTTGGACTGAAAGCATTCGTCATTAATGCAACACAGGTTTTTATTCTGATTGTCCATACTATTAGGGACCGTCAAACAACTCACATCCCTCTGATAAGATATGAAAGTGTATAATTTAAGTAAGGGGTGTCGAACTCATTTTAGTTCAGTTCCACATTCAGCCTAATATTATACGTGTAAAGTGTGCTGAACCAGTAAAATAATATAAATAATAGGATCAGAACTGATAAATAATGTCAGCTCCAAAGTTTTCTCTGTGTTTTTGCATGAAAAATGTCAAATCACGTAATGAAAATGTTTACATCTATGAACTGTACTTGAACACAACATGAACAAATATGAAAAACCTGAAAATTCATAAGAAAAGTAACTGCAATTTTAACAATATTACACCTTAGTTTATTCTGTATACATATGCATCACAATTTACAGATTACTGCGGATCTACAAATACACAAAACAATTAATAACAGACAGAATATTAGTACAATTCCACAGACTTCTATTTAGACATTGCAGGTTGTTCATATTTGTTCAGCTTATTCACATTATTTATAAAAGGCTAGTCTGTAAATGTAAACATTTTGTGTAATTTTACTTTTTTTTTTTTTTACACTAAACAAAAAGAAAATATTGCTGTTTCATTATTTTTTTGGTTATGATGATAGTATTTTACTGGTTCTGACCCACTTTAGATTGAATTGACCTAAAATTATTTGAACATCCTTGATTGTTAATATCTTCAGTGTAATTTTTGCATTTCAAAAATTCATCCCAAGGTCCGGATTGGACCCTTTGGCGGGCCAGTTTTGGCCCCCAGGCCACATGTTTGACATCTGTGATTTAGGGGGATGGGGGTGTTAAAGACCCAAAAACATCCACCAGAGACCAAAAGCATCTAATTATGTAAAACGTTTAATACCTGTCGATGCACTGATCTTATCAATACATGCAGCCCAAATAACTGAGGTAAAATGTACTTTGTCAGCTTTTTATCATCTATTAATTATATATTTTGCGGAAAAAGTAACTTTTTCTTCAGTTTTCTCTGTATTTATATAACAGCCTTTGAATGTACTGAGCTGTACATAATGTAGGCTACATGGTAAATATGATGCCTTCAGGTGTTATCAGGAAGATGGTCATTTTCAGTTATGAATTCGAAATTTCAAGAGTGTTCTGTTCAAGTGTTTTTGTTGTCTTTATGTTTTGCTGCTGTTAGCTGATGATTTTGCACATTTATAGAATATACAATTTTGAAAAAAAAAAAAAAAAAGACATGAAAAAAAGCCACAGTAGCAGATGAATTAACACATCCAAAAATGTTTTACCCAAGTAACAGGTCACAATAAACTGTGTCATCCATTTTTCATTTCACTACTACTACAAAAGCACTTGAACACAACGCAAACATAATTTTGAATTTGCGAGTGGGAAGATCATCTTTCCGACAGCGAAAAACACATGGATCTCAACAAGAAAATGTATCATTACAAATAAGGTAAGAGAGGTTACCTTTAACACACTCCATAAGTGCTATTCAGTCCAAACCCATCTCATCAAATATAAAATAAATGTAGACACCAGGGTTATAATAGTTTTGGATTTTTCATTATAATTTAGTTTTATTTAGTTTTGACTTTTTTTTTTTTCTCTAATTCAGTTAGTTTTAATTAGTTTTTAGAGCAGGTTTGCTAGTTTTTATTATTCATTCATTATCTGAACCCGCTTTATCCTCACTAGGGTCACGGGGGTCGCTTGGAGCCTATCCCAGCTACATAGGGGCGAAGGCAGGGTACACCCTGGACAAGTCGCCAGTTCATCGCAGGGCTGAACATATAGAGACAAACAATCACTCTCACATTCACACCTATGGGCAATTTAGATTAAGCAATTAACCTATCAGTGCATGTCTTTGGATGGTGGGAGGAAGTTGGAGTACCCGAAGAGAACCCACGCAGACACGGGGAAAACATGCAAACTCCACACAGAAAGGTCCCACCCCCCATCGACTGATGTTGGAATCGAACCCAGGACCTTCTTGCTGTGAGGCACGAGTGCTAACCACTGCACCACTGTGTCACCCAGTTTTTATTGGCTAGTTTTTATTAGTTTTTGTTATTTTCTAAATGCTTAGTTTTAGTTTAGTTTTAGTATTAATTTTAGTTTTGTCGTATCTTTTCTCTTCTTCTCCATCATATTCAAATAAATCCCAGACAAGACTCTGCTGCTTTCTCCTAACTTTAGTCTCCATGTTTCCAGGTAGAGTGGGGACCGGAAGACGACTCTAAACCACAAGTGACCACAAGGGACGGACCGTTATATATCATATGGTGCTGCTAACTAAAATTCCATCCATCCATTATCCACCGCTTATCCGGGGCCGGGTCGTGGGGGCAACAGTCTAAGCAGGGATGCCCAGACTTCCCTCTCCCCAGACACATCCTCCAGCTAACTAACTAAAATTGCTCGAGGGAAATACATCGATTTCATATCAGTCCGACATTGACAAAGACAAAAACTAAGGGAATTTTAGCCATACTTTTTGTAAGTTTTAGTTAGTTTTGTAAACACAGAATACAGTTTCAGTTAGTTATTGTTTTTTTCTTTTAATTATAGTTTTTATTTATTTCAGTTAACGAAAATGTTTTTACAATTCTAGTTTTCATCATTTCGTTAGTTTTCGGTAACGATAATAACCTTGGTAGACGCCCTTTGCTCTTTTTGTGGCAACGCAGTAGAAACAATATCTCACTTATTTTTGGACTTCACTCCCACATTCTGGATTCTTAATCTTCATAATTTTTTAAATACCACAGTTGACTCTTCATTTAAATTAAATATCCAACATGTACTATTTGATATGTCAAAAAAATAAAAAATAAAAAAAAAGCCTAGACAAGATATATTTGATCAACCTTCTCTTAATTATGGTCGAATTCCATATTCACTGTTTCAAATTTGATAAACGACCAAATATTCTTGTTTTTAAAGCTGTACTGCTGTCTTATTTAGAAAGTATTGAACAGAGTTTAAATCCCAAAGCTTCCAAACCAAGGAGTCTGTGTGAAAAAGGAGAATATTACCTGAACTGAATTAACCTCCAGCTTCTTTTTGTTTTACAATCTTTGTTGTATTTTTGTTTTGCTATAAATATTGTAACTGCATTCCATCTTGAAATGTTTGTATGCTTCTGGATATATTTCATCAATTTGAAGAAAAAAAAAAAAGAAAATCATCTTCCCAACAGCACAGGAAGGCAGTATAAATATAGGAAAGTATCAGATTTTCACTAAAAAAATGCAGAACGCAGAGGATTGTATTACACTGTAAAAAAAAAAATCTGTAAATTTAACAGAATTTTCACTGTCTGTTTTACAGATTTTTCCTGTATTTTTAAGATACAGGAAAATATCAATGAAATGAAAAAAATAGTCTGTGATTTTATATGTCAAATGTAAAATAACATGAAAAAACTGTAACTGTGAATAACCATAAAATTTCCATTTTTTAAAATAATTTTTTCTTTTTTCACAGAAAAATACAGTTAAAATACATTTGCAAATGTATCGTAATTTCACAAATATTTCTTTTCTATTTATGAGATTAAACTGTTAATTTAAAGTTTAATACTGTAAAAACAAATAAATAAATAAATAAAATGAGATAAAATTACTGACAGTTAACTGTAAAAGAAATATTTGTTCTGTAAGTTTAACAAGACTTGTTTGTTAACTGACAAATATCTTGTATAGTTATGGGAGGTTTCACAACAAAAATGTTGAATAACTGTATTTTTGTGAATGTATAACATGTATAAGCACTGATAAACTGTCAAAATACAGTTTGTATCAGTGGATTGTACAACTTAGTCTCACTGAAAATTGTTTATACATATATATATATATATATATATATATATATATACATACATATATATGTATGTATGTGTATATATATATATATATATATATATATATATATATATATATATATATATATATGGGTTATTTGATTGTTTTAATACATGTAAATATTCTTCATTAAACATTAAAAAGTCAAAAATATGCAAAATCTCATGTAATGTTAGGACAAAAAACTATATTTTAATTATGGAAAATTACCGTATTTTTATGAGATGGTTATTTTCCGTTATTTAACACTATTTTTTTGGCGCCTCCGCTGCCAGTATATTACCTTTTTTTTTTTTTTTTTTTTTTACAGCTTTCTTTTTTACAGTAATAAAGTTGAATTGTGGAGTACTGGAGTAATAAATGGTAATAAAATTGATTTGTGGAAGAAAATTTCCTTGGCAGTCACCACAGGAATGGCTGTGGGTCTTTGAGGGTTAAGTGTTGTCCTGTTTGCTTCTGTTCGGTTTGGTACAGCGGCAGACAGAGACAGGCCACCTGGATGGAAGCAGCTGCTCCACATCTGCTCATGATTATGGCTGTTAGATTGAGAATGTCCAACCGGCCACTTGTCATAACCGGTAAATATCATAATTGGTCGTTTTGTGATTTACTCCGCCGGCATACTGAATAAGCGGTTCCAGCTGAAGTGGATGAGAAACGTGTTTGTCAGCTGGCCGCTCTGTTTCCTCTGCCTGCTGTCATGTGATGCACCTGTTCAGGGCTCCACCGACCAGATGGCCTCTAGGTGGCAGGAATGGGCCATGAGGGAGGGTGGGCAAATATTCAGCCTCAGTGTGCGGATCATCTGCCATTGAGATGGTCTGTTAAACCTCCATTAACCCATAAAGACCCAGTCCTACTTTAGTGGAAACTCCCAAAAGAATTTATCTCTCTATATATATATGATCTTTAAGTGATTTATCATCATTTATTGCAGTGATGTCAAACTCATTTTGGTTCAGGGGCCACATTCAGCCCAATATGATCTGAAGTGGGACAGGCCAGTAAAATAACAACAAGATGATACACATTGTAAACCCCAATAAGTTAATTTAACTCAAAAAAATAGTTGAAACTGATTACATTGAAATTTTTAAGTAATGTAACTCTAAACCCTTTGCCTTAAAAAATTGCAGTAATGAGTAATGAAAACTTGAGTGTATTAAACTTAAATGCTTGATTTGAATGGAATTGCTATTTTAAGTACAACACACTAAATGCCAAGTTAATTTAACTTAAAATTTGTTCCAATGTCAATTGCTTTGTATAATCATTAACTTAATATCATCAGTTCCTTGTACTCAATTTCAAGTTGATTTTAATTAAAATCTTCTGCAAGATAAATTGCTTTGCATAATTACTAAACTTCATGTATTGTCGCAAAAATGGAAATTAGGCAGGGAGTTAACTTAATATAATTTACCAGTTGAGGAAATGCTTTTAATTTGCAAAGCATAAAGATTTTCACTGCATAGAAACAATGTCAGCTGAACAGTAAATCTATAGTTCTTCCTGTGGCTCTGACTCATGGTGCAGCTGTACAAAAATACAAAAAGAAACATAAAAAGGCCAATAAACACTGACATATACACATTAAGTCTAAATTAACACTAAGACCACCACCCTGCTGAACCCCTGCCCAGAAAAAGAACACATTTTCAACAACATGCCCAATACCCACAATGCAATGCAGAGATAAAAAGGTGTGGTCAGGACTAAAACTGAGTGACTTAAATCCATTCAACTTCAACTGTTTTTGTACTTTTGACTGTCTACAAATTAGTAGAATATATTTAACATTTTATAGTAATGTAATAAAACTTAAATCATTTTAGTACATTGTAATTAAAGCATTTTAGTAAATACAAAGTCCGGGCTTACAGTGCATGATTAATATCAACTCCAAACTTTTATCTATGTTTCAGAGTTAAAAAAGTACAATTACATTATGAAATGTTTACATCTACAAATTATCCTTTAAAAAATATGAATTACATAAACAACTATGAACAAACTGAAATTTATTAAGAAAAATATGTGCATCTTTAACAATATTCTGCCTCATGTTTACACATTTACATAACATCTTACAGTGGATCTACAAAAACACAAAATATTTAATAACAGGCAGAATATTGGTCCAATTACACTGACTCCTCTGAAGACATTTCAGGATGTTCATATTTGTTCAGGTTATTCACATTTTTTGTAAAAGGACAGTTTGTAAATGCAAACATGTTAATGCAATTTTACTTTTTTATACTAAAACAAAGAGAAAAATTTGGAATTGTCATTATTTATAGGTTATTATTATTGTATTTTACTGATTGGCCACCTTGAGATTGAATTGGTCTTGTTGAGTGCGATGTTTGCCACTGTAATACTGTGGTTGGCACTATTTTGTTCAGCGTAAGGTTACATGCTGTTATGAAGTAATAAAGGCGGAGCCTCCCTGCACCTGTGTTGATGACCGAGGGAGCGGTGCTGGTGTAGCTACCTGTTAAGAAAGAAAACATGTCTCCTGTCTCGTGTACATTTGCTGACTAAGTTAGTACTTCTACAAAGATGTCTACAGAAGCTTTAGACACGGGAGAAGGTCAGAGTGTCTCCCGTGCAGATGACGAGAGACCCACTGCGGGACAGCCAAGAGGTTATGGGCCCGGGCAAGTGACAAGTACAGCGATGCACGGAAGGGGACTGCCGCCGCGGTTCGAAGGAGACAAAGCCCGGTACCACATCTGGGAGGCAAGGTTTTTAGCGTACTTGAAAACCATCGGCCTCAAAGACGTTATCCTGGGAAGTGAGTTAGCAGCAGGGGCTAACACACATGAAGCTGCGGAGATCGGTAGGAGAAATGAACTGGCTTATGCAGAACTGTGTGGTTGTTTGGATGACAAAACACTGATGCTAATCCTGTACGAAGCACCAGATGATGGCAAGAAAAGCCTAGAAATATTGAGGCGTCATTTTGAGTCAGAAGAAAAGCTGCGAATCGTTGGGCTGTACACAGAGCTAACTAATGTGCTAATGACTGACAGGGAACAGCTAGTGGACTATCTAGCCCGTGTTGAGAAGATAGTGGCCGCATTAAACAGAGCTAAAGAGACCCTCAGTGATGCACTTTTGGTGGCGATGGTGTTAAAAGGACTCACGGATGGCTACAACCCATTCTCTGTGCATGTTATTCAGACGAGGGAAGCGCTAACTTTCACTGAGTTCAAGGCAAGGCTGAGAAGTTTTGAATGCACACTGCGTTACTGCAGCAGACCACACACAGATGAAGTGATAACCGCTAACTACAAGGCGTCCAAACCTAAGTTTAAAGAGAAGGAGAAGTAATGCTTCAACGGTGAATGCTTTATTTGTGAGAAAGTGGGACATAAAGCAAAAGACTGCAGAAACAAAGAGAAGAAAACCCAGCGGAGGGCGGCCAGTGCACGTAATAGCAACAAGGTGGCCACCATTACAAACACTGGACAAGATGCTTTTCGCGGCAATGATGGACATAAACCCGCGAAGGAAGAAGAGGAGACGTTTGTATTCAGGGTGAGTGAATGGCAACCCCATGGCACACATCAGCAAGGTCTACTCGTGGACAGTGGTGCCACTGCACACATCATAACCAGCGAGGGAGCCTTCACTAGATTTGATGAATCATTCTGACCCAAGAACCACGTCATGCAGCTGCGGACGGGATACGGATCACCGGCAGCGTTCAGAGGAAAGGAGATGCGCAGATTGAGCTGACCGACTGCAACGGGAGAGTGGTGAGTGCTCACGAATGCCCTTCTGATTCCAGGATACCCACTGAACATCCTGTCTGTGGATGCAGCAGCTTCAAAGGGAGCGAGATTCAGCTTTGAGAAAAATAACAACAAAATGATCCTTCCTGATGGCACAACGTGTAACATGAAGGTAAAAGACAGACTGTACTATCTGGACATTGTAACAGAGAAAGATGTAAACAGTGAGGACTCCTGTAATGCATTTTTTGATCTGAAAACTTGGCATGAGATAATGGGTCATTGCAACTATGGTGATATTGTAAAACTTGAAGCAGTTGTAAATGGCATGAAAATCAAGGATAAAACATGCAGACCTAACCAATGTGAAACTTGTCTACAGGGCAAATTTTCTCAAAACAGAAACAGGCAAAGTGATGTCAGGGCCAAAGAGCCATTAGAGCTGGTACATACAGACCTGGGTGGGCCTATTGCCCCAGAGTCATTTGAAGGGTGCAAATATGCTATCACTTTCACTGATGATTTTTCAGGTGCTATCTATGTATATTTTCTTAGGAACAAAAACAAGGCAGTTGAGGCAACTAAGCAGTTTTTGGCAGACACAGCACCTTATGGTAAAGTAAAACGTCTGAGATCAGACAATGGAACAGAGTTTCTTTCAGAGGAGTACCAATCATTACTGAGAGACAATGCCATAAAACATGAGAGGTCAGCGCCCTACTCCCCCCATCAAAATGGGACTGTGGAGAGGAACTGGCGCACACTGTTTGAAATGGTTCGATGCATGCTGATTGAGTCAGGTTTACCCAAAGAGTTGTGGCCTTATGCAGCCAGGACAGCTGCAGTCATAAGGAACAGGTGTTACTGTAAGAGAACAGGAGAGACACCCTATTTCCTTTTCACTGGAAAGAGACCAGATTTGTCAAAAATGACAAAGTTTGGTTCAGAGTGTATGGTGTATGAGCAAAACAAGAAAAAGCTTGACCCAAAAGGCAAAAAGGGAATCTTTGTTGGTTTCGATCGTCATTCACCTGCTCATTTGGTTTATTTTCCAGAGACAAACAAGGCTCAGAAACACAGACTGGTCCACTTCATCACAAAGAGTGTGAATGAGAGTCATACACAGACCGACACGGACCAACTAGAGGACCACTATGTAGAGTGGGTAATTACACCAAGTCAAACTATTCAACCACAGACTGCACAAGCAGAGCAGAAAGACCCAAACACTGAGCAAGACTCAGACCCAGACAGTGACACAGATCCAACTAATGACACACAGACTCCATGTACCACAGGTAGAGTCAGAAAGAGACCTAAATACTTGGAGGACTATGAATGTGCAGTGCAGAACAGTGAGTTAACTATTGACTACTGTTATCGTGCTACACTCGGGCTGCCACAGACCTATAAGGAGGCTATGGCAGCACCAACACCTGAAAGGTGGAAAAGGGCAATGAGAGATGAAATGGCTTCATTTAAAGAGAACAACACCTTCTCACTTGTAACATTACCAGAGGGTAGACAGACAGTTGGGGGGAAGGTGGGTATATGCTCTCAAAGAAGACGATAAGGGAAATGAGACATACAAAGCCAGGTATGTAGCCAAGGGATACAGTCAAGTAGAGGGACTTGACTATTCTGAGACATTCTCTCCGACAGCCAACCTAACTTCACTATGTGTACTGATGCAGCTAGCTGCACAGCATGACCTTACACTACACCAGATGGACGTTAAAGCCGCATACTTACATGCACCTATTGACTGCGAAATATTTATGGACCAACCCGAAGGTTTCCAGGTTAAGTCAAAGAATGGTGTACAACTTGTGTGTAAGTTAAACAAATCCATCTATGGGCTCAAACAGTCTAGCAGGAATTGGAACATGATGCTCCATGATTTTTTGATTGAGAACGAGTTTGTTCAGAGCCTGGCTGACCATTGTATCTAAACTAAACTATCCGACAAACAAAAAGTGATTTGTTAGTGTGGGTCGATGATATAGTTGTGGCTGCGAGCAACGAAGTGTGTCTAAGTGAGATCAAGGAGAAACTAAAAAGCAAGTTTAAAATGAAAGACCTCAGACACCTCACTCATTTCATTGGGATTGATTTCATCCAAAAAGAGGGTACTGTCAAAATGAACCAGTCAAGATACATTAAGAAAATACTGGAAAGGTTTGGCATGGGTGACTGTAAAGCCAGGGCCACTCCCAGTGAAATCAAATGTGATTTGACTCCAGAAGGGGACGAAACTGACCAAAAGAAGTACAGAGGAATGTTGGGCAGCCTCATCTATATCATGACCTGTACAAGGCCTGATATCAGCTGGATAGTGAGTAGACTGTCACAGTACATGTCTGACCCCAGAGAGAGGCATATGACAGCTTTAAAGCATGTGTACAGGTACTTACAAGGGACAAAGGACTATGAGTTGTGTTATAACAAGTGTAAAGTAAATTAGAGCTGATGGGTTACTCTGATGCTGACTGGGCCAATGACATCGAGGACAGAAAAAGCACTACAGGCTACTGCTACAGCCTAAGCCAGGATGGTGCCATTATTTCCTGGAAAACAAAGAAACAGCCGACAGTTGCGCTGTCAACATGTGAAGCTGAATATGTAGCATTGGCAGCTACTATTCAGGAAGCGCTCTATCTTACTCAGCTACTGAAGGACATGGACCCCAGTTTTGCACAAACAGCAACAGTGTTCGAGGATAACCAGGGGACTATACGCCTTGCAGAGAACCCTGTGAACCACCAAAGGAGCAAACATGTGGACATTAAGTATCACTTTATCAGGTCCAATGTGTTGCAGGGTAAAATTGTTCTGGTATATTGTCCAACTGTGAATATGGTCGCAGATGTGTTCACAAAATCTGCCACAAGGGGCAAAATAGAAAAGTTTTGTTCTTATATGTTTGGTAAATAGTGTTATGGTCAAAGTAAGTGGCGCCATCGAGTGGGGGTGTTGAGTGTGATGTTTGCCACTGTAATATTGTGGTTGGCACTATTTTGTTCAGCGTAAGGTTACATGCTGTTATGAAGTAATAAAGGCAGAGCCTCCCTGCACCTGTGTTGATGACCGAGAGAGCGGTGCTGGTGTGGCTACCTGTAAAGAAAGAAAACATGTCTCCTGTCTCGTGTACATTTGCTGACTAAGTTAGTACTTCTGCAAAGATGTCTACAGAAGCTTTAGACACGGGAGAAGGTCAGAGTGTCTCCCGTGCAGATGACGAGAGACCCACTGCGGGACAGCCAACAGGTCTGAATGAGGAAACTGAACTAAAATGATCGTTAATACCTTCAGTGCAATTTTTGCTTTACACAAATTTATCCCAGGGGCCAGATGGGACTTTTTGGTGGGCCGGTTTTGGCCCCTGGGCCACATGTTTGACACCTGTGCTGTAAATGTTCATAAAGGCTCAGAGTAAAGTTGAGGGTTATTATATCACAAACACAGAAAACTGAAGAACAAGTGTCTGTTTCAGTCCAATCTGTCATTAACTGAACATAAACCCAGTCTGTTCATCCACTGTCATTGATCCAACTCCATGGGTTTTACTGGTGAATCAATGTTGTAGTAGATGACAGTGTTTCCACAGTAACTACGGAGCCTCTGAAAGTACAAATGGGTCATATGTGATGACCATGAAAAGATGAAGAACTGTATTTTGACACCAATTATTGACATGGATTGATAGGATTAGTGGATCAACAGAAATTAAACAGTTTAGATCAGTAGATGGATTAGGTTAAAGGTGGATGTTTGGGTCTTTAAGGGTTAAAGGCGGACGTTTGGTTCTCAATGAGTTAAAGGCGGACATTTGGGTCTTTAAGGGTTAAAGGTAGACGTTTGGGTCTTTAAGGGTTAAAAGGTCAAGGTCAAGGTTACTTTATTTATACCCATAGGTAGATTTGTTTTGCAGTCTAGGTGATTGCCTTGGCATTACAACAACACTTACATTGAACATGCAAGACAGGCACTTGATCACGCTTACAGACAGGACAAAAAGACAGGACAAAACAAAAAACAAAACAAAAAGTGCTCAGTGTTCCACCATTCATCGGTATAGCAGCATGGATGAGCAAATAATAATAATAATAATAATAAAGGTGGACGTTTGGGTCTTTAAGAGTTAAAGGTGGACGTTTGGGTCTTTAAGGGTTAATAAGCTTCAGGGCTTCAGTTGGCTGTTTGAATGGATAGTTTTCCCGTAAGAAACAAGAAAAAGAAGTGACAATGAATGAATGTAGCACACATTTACATGAACTGTTGCCTCATAGTAAGAAGGTCCTGGGTTCAATTCCAGCTCCAGTGGGTGTGGGCCTTTCTGTGTGGAGGACATTCTCCCCAGGTCTGTGTGGGGTGGATTCCTTCCACGGTCCACAGACACATGCCTCAACAGGTTCACTGTTCAGTGTCAATGGAACAGTAGGCGCTTTTCCATTGGACATCTGCATAAAACTATACTGAAATTTACTAATGCCGCGTTTCCACTACGTGGTATCGGCTCGACTCAACTCGGCCTTTTTGCATTTCCATTACGAAAAAGGACCTAGAATCTTGTACCCGGTACTAGTTTTTTGGTGTCATCTTCGCCGAGGTTCCAGGACTGGGGACCAGATACTAAAAGGTGATGTGTAAACACTGCAGACCACTGATTAGTCAGAGAGTTGTCTCTGTGACCCGCCCTTTTACAAAAAACACTTGTGGAAGTTGACAGTAAGTATAGCAGTAGGTTAATCCACACGATGACAGCCTGAAAACTACACAATGTTTTTTCTAGGAGGTTCAGACGTAAAAATTCAGCATGAGCTTGACGAGACAACACGCAACGAGCAAGTTTATCAGCAACTCTCTGAGCAGACAACACGGAAGTCACGTGCCGCATCACTATGACGTCCAGGTACTGAAAAGTCAGTAGTATCCTGTTACGGAAATGAGCTCCAGGAATAGGACCTGGCACCCAAGTTGAGTCGAGCCGAGCTAAGTTGAGCTGGTTCCACGTAGTGAAAATGCGGCATGAATGTTGAAAAAACAGTGCGTAATGTTAGTTTTTCTATAAAATCGCAAAAGCAATGATTTGTTTATTATCGCAAGATGTCAGTAGAAGTTCTTCCATAAGCATGAACATAAATCTGTATTGTTTTTAATCTAGAATGCTGGTTCCCCCTCTATCTCCTACTGAATTCTAAACTGATGTGGTTTCCTGGTGTGTCCACACATACCCACACATGTTTGAGTTCAACTCTTCTCTTGTTCTAACATCCATCAACATCTGTTATTTTTTGTTCACGTGACTAATTGCACAAAAAGGTCTTTCTGTTGCAATTTTGTACGATATACCAATTTCACTACAACCAAAAAAAACCCCGTCTTACAAGAACAAAAACTTTTTATCAAAAAATGAGAGTTTTGACAAATTGTCGTTTTTCCATTAAGCAAATTTTTTTGTGCAAGTTATATTTGCGCAATTTTAGGGTCATTGGAAAAACTACTATTGATTCACCAGTAAAACCCATGGAGTTTTAATAAATGACAGTGGATGGACACACTTGTTTTTACATCCAGTTACTGATATCTTTGCGGAAAAAAGTCACAAGTTATATTCACGCAATTTGTGGATCAATGGAAAAGTGACTAATAAATGGTTGTTGGTCTCTATGTCCAGGGTGACCCCCCTTCCTTCAGCCCCCGGCTTCACCAGCTGGGATAGACTCCCCTTTGCCCTTCTCCAGGACTAAGTGGTAAACGTGTTGATAGGATTAGTGGATCAGAAGGTGTTAAACATTTCAGATCAGTAGATGTTTTTAGATGCCAGTAGTCGTTTGGGTCTTTGAGGGTTAAAGACACAGGCTTATTTTGGTGGTTTTCTGTTGTTTTTTTTTATGATGTGCAGTTTTCAAAATAGATTAAATATGCTGTTTAGGACAAAACAAGACAACACTTGAGGGATTCCCTTATCACTCAAAGCCTTTGCTGCTGTATAGAAGCAGTTTTACACAGGACCTGAAGATAAACAGTTAAATTCTGCTGGGATTTATCCACCTGTCTGGAGGGAAAAGATTCCACATGAACACAAAGAGACTTTAGAAGGATGCAGCCCCTGGACACTTACCTACTGATTCATGTTTGTTTTTTTTCTGTTGAGTCTGATTTTTTTTCTTCCAAAAAAAAGAAAAATGATTGTGTCATGAATATTTTTCAACAGAAAACTAATTTCATTTTAAGGGAATATACTGTATCTAACTTTGTCTTACTAAGATGTTGTAGCAAGTATTGAACTGGATCTGATAAAATAATGGTTTATATAATATCCCACATGACTAGCACAACTTCTCTATTTAACAATACTAAATCTGTCTCAAATAAATGTGTTTTCATTGCTTGTAGTAAGCACATCTGACTCACAGTTTGTTATTTTAGTTGGTGTTGTGGCTAAAATAACAAAGAAACCACAACTTCGGGATGGTCTCAGGGAATCTCTCCCATTCTTTATTCACCAGGGGTTTTATCCACACTGTAAAAAAAAAAAAACAAAGCATAAAAACATCGGTAACATTCCAGCAGCAGGGGTGCCGAAAAAATACTGTTAAATAACGGAAAATAACCACCTCAGAAAAATATGGTAATTTTCCATAATTAAAATACAGTTTTTTGCCCTAACTTTACGTGAGATTTTGCTTCTTTTTTTTTTTTTTTTTTTTTTTTTAAGTAAGTAAAGTAAAGTAAAGTAAATTTTATTTATAGAGCACTTTTCACAGACAGAGTCACAAAGTGCTTTATCAATTCAAATCAGAATCAAATTAAGTTTACAGAGACCCAACAGAATCCTTCAGGAGCAAACACTTGTGATTGGTGACAGTGGCGAGGAAAAACTTCCCTTTAACAGCAGAAACCTCGAGCAGGCCCAGACTCCTGAAGGATGGCTGTCTGCCTTGACCAGTTGGGGTTAAAGAGAGAGAGAGAGAGTAAAGGAGGAGAAAAGAGAGAGCGATAGAGATATAGAGAGACTGGGGGGGGGGTGACACATGGAGTACGTTATGATGAATACATGGAGTGTAATCAGTCTGTGGTGGTCCTGGGTCAGGTGGGAGACTAAAAAGCCTTTTTGAACAGGAGGGTTTTGAGGTGTTTCTTAAAGCTCTCTACAGAGTCCATGGACTGTAGGTGTAGAGGCAGGTCATTCCATAGACGTGGTGCCACAGCTTTAAAAGACCTGTCACCGCGTGTGCTAAAACAGGTGTGTGGAACCATCAGCAGGTGCTGTCCTGAAGACCTCAAGCTACGAGTCGAGCTGTAGGGCTGGATCAGGGAAGCAATGTATGCAGGGGCCTGGCCATGTAGGGCCCGGAAAGTTAGCACAAGAATTTTGAAATGAAGATGATATAGAACAGGGAGCCAGTGGAGAGATTTAAGGATGGGAGTGATGTGGGTTCTCCTGTTTGTGCGGGTCAGGAGCCTGGCAGCAGAGTTCTGGACAAACTGTAGACGGGCCAGCTCCTTCTTGTTTAAGCATGTAAACAGGCTGTTGCAGTAGTCTAAGCGAGAAGATACGAAAGCGTGAACGATCATCTCGAGCTCATTTGTGGACACCATAGATCTGAGTTTGGAGATGTTGCGTAGGTGGAAGAAACAGTTTTTCACTAGGTGTTTGGAGTAGAATTCTAAAGACATGTCCTGGTCAAAGATGACACCCAGATTCCTCAGTTTTGTCTTTACCGAGGAACTCAGGTCTCCAAGGTGATGTTTGATCCCTGGGATTGCACTATCCGGGGCAATGATGAGGGTCTCAGTTTTGCTGGAGTTCAGCTGGAGGCTGCTATCATTTAGCCACTGCTTCAGCTCTGACAAGCAGTTGATTAAGGAACTCAGTTTGTGGGGCTCAGAGGAGTTAAAGGAGCAGTATATCTGGATGTCATCCGCGAATAGATGATAGGAGACATCACTGTACTGTCGGATAATGTGGCCAAGTGGGAGGACATAGAGTAAGAATAGGACTGGTCCCAGGACAGAGCCTTGGGGCACACCACACAGTAGATCCGCTGAGTCAGATTGGAAGTTGTTTATTGACACAGTGAAGCTTCTGCCGGTCAGGTAAGAGGAGAACCAGTCTAGCACATGACCTGACATCCCTACCAGGTCCCTCAGTCTCTCAATCATTATGGTATGGTCCACTGTGTCAAAGGCCGAGGAGAGATCTAGCAGGACCAAGACCGTGGATTTCCTGGAGTCAGCCTCCATCAGGATGTCACTAGACACTTTTAATAGTGCGGTTTCTGTTGAGTGGCGTTGTCTAAACCCAGACTGAAAAGTGTCATAGATCTGGTGTGTCTCCAGAAAAGCTGTAAGTTGTTTAGACACTGCCTTCTCAAGGATTTTGGCCAATAGGGGGAGCTTTGAAATGGGCCTGTAGCTTTTGAAGTCTGTGGGGTCCAGTGTAGTTTTCTTTAGTTTAGGTTCTATGATGGCCTGTTTGAAGGAGCTGGGAAACAAACCAGTTGTGAGCGACAGGTTAAAAAACTTTGTGACCCATGGTCCAATAGTGTCAAAGACACCGACAAGGAGCTTATGGGGGAGGATGTCTGCAGAGTTGGAGGAGGGTTTTGTTTTGGATAAAAGTGCTGAGATGTCCTCCAGTGTCACAGGGTCGAAAGAGGACCAGGTTTGCAGAGGGGGATCAGATAGGGTCAGACGGCCAGAGGGTGGTGGGATATTGTGTTTAATATCCCTGATCTTGTCTGTGAAGAAGTTTAGGAAGTCATTGCTGTCAGCTTTACAGAGCACAGGGGCAGCAGGGACAGCAGGGGACACAATGGCCTGGATTGTGTCAAAGATTACTTTGGGGTTTTTCTTGTTTGTGGCTATAAGTTTGTGGAAGTAGCTGGAGCTGGATTTTTAACTTTTTAATGTTTAATAAAGAATATTTACATGTGTTAAAACAATCAAAATACCTATAAATATATATATATATATATATATATATATATATATATATATATATATATATATATATATATAAAATTTTCAGTGAGACTAAATTGTACAATCCACTGATAACAACTATATTTTGGCAGTTTATCAGCGCTTATACATGTTATACATTCACAAAAATACATTTATTCAACTTTTTTGTTGTGAATCCTCCCATAATTACACAAGATATTTGTCAGTTATCAAACAAGTCTTGTTAAACTTACAGAACGAATTCTTCTTTTACGGTTAATTGTCAGTAATTTTATCTCATTTTATTTATTTATTTTTTTTACATTATTATACTTTAAATTAACAGTTTAATCTCATAAATAGAAAAGAAATATTTGTGAAATTATGATACATTTGCAAATGTATTTTAACTGTATTTTTCTGTGAAAAAAGGAAAAAAATGATTTTAAAAAATGTAAATTTTTTGGTTATTCACAGTTACAGTTTTTTCATGTTATTTTACATTTGACATGTAAAATCACAGACTATTTTTTTCATTTCATTGATATTTTCCAGTATCTTAAAAATACAGAAAAAAACTGTAAAATAAACAGTGAAAATTCTGTTAAATTACAGACAATTTTTTTTTACAGTGTGTGGTACAAATGATAACATTTAATTGGCTCTGTGGAAATAGACACACCCATATTTTGTGCCTCAGTACTGTGGCAGTAGACATTACAAAATCAAAAATAATGCTAAAAAAAGTAGAGTGAATAAAACACTGTTTATTAGAAGTCTGGGCTTCATAAATGAGTCTTGCTGCTCTAATACACTGTATGTCGGACCTCTAATCACAGTCAAATGTTCATAAAGGAGATTGTTATCATGAATAAGCCACATTGACATTTGTCCAATGCCCTTCCTCAGCCTCCCCTCTGCAGCGTGTTGGCATTTCACCCCTCTACTGTGCCAATATGTCCTCCCCCTCACTCACCAACTCTCTCTCTCTCTCTCTCTCTCTCTCTCTCTCTCTCTCTCTCTCTCTCTTTCTCTCTCAGTGTGTCTCTGTCTGAAGCCAATCTGATTTGCCCCTGGGCTTCTGTCGGCAGAAAGAGGTGATAAACACTGCAGCCATGACAACCGGTGAGCCAGACACATGCCTGAGTTCCTGTATCCTAATGGCTTTACTTGGCATCCTTCCCTCCTTTAATTCATCAAGTCCAGCCTTTTCTACCTGAGCTCATATGAATACATTCAGCACAGATGAAAGCAATATGCCTCCACTACTGCTGTTTAAGCTCCATTTCTTCGATAAGCTGATGTCAATCACAGTGCAAGACGAACCTCCACACTGCTTAAAATAGCGCTCACATATTAGTCACTGATGAATAAATATTTTCTCCGTCTGAACAAAATAACAGAAGTTTTTGAGCATATTGATAAAAGCAAATGAAACCAGGGCCTTCAATGTAGGACAGGAGTCTGCAACCTTTATTATCAGTCAGAGCCATTTTGCCCCCTCTTCCACCAAAAAAATAGTCTGGAGCCGCAAAAAATAACAGAGGTTATAAACTTTTAAAAGGTTTAATTTTTTTTTTACATTTCATCTGTTACAACCACTGAATACAAAAAACAGAAGTGCAGTGTGGAATGGATTCTGGAGTATGATTACTCTAAAAGTATACAGTAAAAGTAGTTAATAGTATTTGTGCTAATAGTATATGAAGTACTAATACCAAATATACCAAATTCATGAGGTATTTTTTTGGAAATCATAATTTTATTCATCATTGAATTTAGTCTTAAAGCCTATTTCAGCCAAAAAAGAAACACTTTTGGAGCTTGGAAGGGATTTTTTTTTTTCAAAATTATACTTATTGTCATTTTTGCTTTATACACACACACACTCACAGAATGACAATAAACAAAACAAAGAACATATCAACAGAATAACCAAACAAAAACAAAAATTGGCCCATAAAAATTATGTTTTCATTTCAAAATACCGATGCCCTTTTAACAATTGTCGAAGCTTCCAGTCCCATATAGGTAAGAAAAAGTTCCCAAGTCTTTAGAAAGACGTCATCCTTATGGTGTAATCGACAAATGAGATAGTCAAAGGAAACAGAACTAAAAACTGTCTTATGCCATTGTGTCCGGGTGGGAATCTGATCTGCGATCCAGTTTACAAGCAAACATTTTCTGGCACAAAAAGTAAGCATTCAGTAAAGTTTTTTGTGATATTTGTTGGCAACTACAGGGTCAGTTAACTCAAGCAAAACAAACAGGGGATTACAGTTCAATTTTGCATAAAATGTTTTTTTTTTCCATTTCCTGACCAGTCATCTGCCAAAAATATTGCACTTTTAAACAAGACCAAAAGCCGTGTGTGAGGGTACCAGTCTCAACTTTACACTTCAAGCATAGTGGGGAGGAATTAAATTTGTGGCATAAATGAGGAGAAATGTGCGCCCTGCGAAGAATCATTAGCTGAGTTGCTTTTACTCTATTACAAACACATAATGTTTTTACATTACCCCAAACATTTTCCCAGTCATGCTCAGTAATAACACAGTCGAGATCCTTCTCCCACATTTCCTTCAAGTGCGAAGTATTAACTGTAGAGTACGCTTTAAGGATGTAGAATATTCTGATAGAGCTAACTGATTTGTTTAACCCTTTCATGCATGAATTATGAGAACCTTAATCAAGATTTTTTCTTAAGTATTTTTATTCCTCTTTAGGCATGAAAAAAACACTGCAATTGATTTTTTTTTTTATGTATTTTTTTAATGAACCGATTTTTCATGGAAATGCAAAAATATCCACTCATCTGGACACCATGAGTTAAATTTTTTGAAGCAAAGAAACATGCATTTACTAATATTCTGTGTGAAAACTATGAAATATTTTTTTTTAATCCTGCTAATCTGATGTTTTGTCACATTTTAACATACTCTAATATTAGTTATTACTCACTTTATGGAGATAATATGCAAAAAAAAAAACAAACATTTTTTTAAAAAGTTAATTATAGTCTAATAACAATAACAAGGAATTGACTTACACTCAAACATGTTACTGCAGATCAGGTTTATCAAGAACAGCAAAGTTACAGCAATCACAGTTACAGTTCACTTTATTGGCTGATATGGAACTAAAACAATAAAATCCAGGAATATATAAGATAATAGCTTTGAATAGCTGTCCACTGTAGTGACCACTATGCATGAAAGGGTTAAGAAAATTGTCTCTCTGTGTCTGAAATATCCTGAAGAATCAAGTCTGAGGCATTCCTCCTAATGAAGTCCTCATCTGAAGATACTTGGAAGGGATTTTTGAGTATGATTACTCCAAAAGTACACAATAAAAGTAGTTCATAGTATTTGTGCTAATAGTATATGAAGTACTAATACCAAATATACCAAATTCATGAGGTACTTACTGGAAAAAATAATTTTATTAGTCTTAAAGCCTATTTCAGACGAAAAAAAACACAATTTTGTAGCTTGGAATGGAATCTGTTGTAGGATTACCCCAAAAGTACACAGTACTCATACTCATACAGTTGGTCTATGAAAAGTATCGCTGTTTATGGAAATGATTCTCTTCAAAAGTCAACACTGCCTCCACAGTTCCCAGTTGTACTGCTCCATATTCTCTGTCTGGGTTCACATCTGCAAGCTCCCGGAAAACGGACAGAATTAGGTGAGTAATAGACAAAGGACGGACAGAACCCTCCATCTGTCTGCATCTGTGTCTTTAATGTAGAACATAATGAGCCCTTACTGTTGTTGTTCGGAAGGCACATTCGCTCCATGCAGCTCATCTACCATAACTGTCGAATGAGTAGCGCACAAGAAAAATGCTAGCAGCTGGCTTGACCATGCAGAGGAGAATGGCGGCTGGCTTGACCGCGGTAAAGGGAGGAGCCACTACAAGGAGGATGAAGAGACGCATGAGGCTCCGGAGACGCAGGCTGACCATCCCTGATGTAGGACATTCATAAACCTGTTGATCACTAGTGCAATCACTGTGAAACACCCTGAATCATATTGTATTTTCACAGTAAACCTCTGGTAGCATGTGGAGCCACTACTATAGGATGATTGTACTGTTGAACATAGGCAGGTTTTTGCATGACCAAAAAGTAGGTGCGCAAAAACAGATGATTAATGGGAGGGGCCTCCACTAACTGTGAAATCACACCTTGTAATGCCAGCACACAACGACTTTTCATCAGTCGGGTTTCCATGTCCCTCAGAAATGCGCAAAATGTAAATTGCGCAATAGAAAACTGGTAATGGAAACACCAAAAACTGTCAAAGGTTGCAAAAAAAAGTTTTTACACTCTCATGAGGTGTTTTTTTTTTTTTTTTTGTATGGAGTCCCCTAATGGACAGTGGGGGGAAAAATGACGGGTGAAAAAAAAGATGAACTTTTGCAAGATCTTACAAAAGTTTTGTTACATCTCACAAAAGTGTTCACATTAAGACCAATGTTTTTCCGGGTCATCCATGCTCAGAACAGAAACAAAACAGACACGGCAATACAGTAGAGTGAGAGTTTATTGAGTTTTACTTTGACCTGGGCCTAAAATACACAGAACAGCGTTTGGCAGTAGACACAGGTTCGATGTTAGCGAGAGACATCTAAGAAGATTCTTCAGCAGGGGAGGACTTTCTTGTCACAAAGTGTATTCGAATCTTGCCGTCCTGGTTGATTTCATCAAGAACCAAATGCAATACACTGGACAGCTTCACGGGTATAGATGGATGTACGTGAAATGCAGAGAATGTGGACTACGGTTGTTATGTTCACGGTAGATAATGTTGTTCATAGCTTATCAAAATACGCCATTGTCAGTTCACTTTGTTTAGAATAGTAGAAGAAGTATTAGACAGGAAGTCATTAAAAACGCTCTGACCGCAGTACATGGCAGCTCTACTTTCCTGAGTTTCTTTTATTTTGGTGTTTGTTAAAGCATCATCTGTAAGTATTATATGGTAAAAATGATTGCACACTTTATACATTGTTGTTTGGTTGCGCATTTCAGTGTCGGAATGTTCTCAATGCTAAAATGTATAAAATCGCTATGCTAATTGATATACTAACCACGATGCTAACTCCGATGCTAACGGTCTCAACTCATTGTTGTACATATGTGGATGTACTGGATGTAACCTGTGATCGTTATTTGACATGAATGCTGATATAGATATTTCCATTTTTCTGTATTGTTACAGTTTCACAAAATAAGAATTATTCAGTAAACTCCAATGATCATCCCCCGGAGTCTGTGAAGTTTCTGGATTCATGTTTAGCTGTTTGGACAGCTGGTTCAGCAACTACCAAGGCCATTTACCACGGTTGAGGAAAGAGGATGTGAGATTGGCATTAAAAGAATTGTACGTCCATCTGTACCCGTGAAGCTGTCTGCAGTATTGCATTTGGTTCCAGGACCACAAGATCCAAATACAGTTTGCAATGAGAAAGTCCTTCTTGCTGAGGACCCATGTGGTCCCGGTGGTTCTGCTCAGTCCAAATGTCTCCGCTATGACCCTGT
This sequence comes from Sphaeramia orbicularis, assembly GCF_902148855.1. Lineage (NCBI taxonomy): Eukaryota > Metazoa > Chordata > Actinopteri > Kurtiformes > Apogonidae > Sphaeramia > Sphaeramia orbicularis. The sequence continues at coordinate 2,257,162 of NC_043978.1, read as the reverse complement.
ACTCAGAACAGGTGGTTCTAGTTTGTTCAGGCCAACAGACACCAGCTTCATCGTCATCACTCACTTATCCATATAGTTGTGATAGTGTTTATTATATAGTTCCATAGATGGTAGAGGTTTCTATTATTTATACTAACTGTTGTAGTCGTAGTATATCCACTGTTGGTACTTCTGTTTGTAGTAGTAGTAGTATTGGACCTTTGTTCTGGTTTCTAGTAATTATACTAACCCCAGCTGATCTACTTTTATCAGTTCTAGATCAGTTTTCTGTGCATCAGTTCCATCCAAGTGTCTCCCCCTACTTCCCCCCTTCTCGCCCTGTCCTCCAGTCTCTCTCTATCTCTATTGCTCTCTCTTTTTCTTCTCCTTTACCCTCTGTCTCTAACCCCAAATGGTCCTGTCAGAGGATTCTGTTAGGTTTCTGTAAAATTGGCTTAGAGTCTGGTTTCGACAAACTCAGTATGTAAAGTGTCATGAGATAACTTTTATTATGATTTGGCGCTATATAAATAAAATTTGTTTTGATTTAATTTGATTTGATTTGATTTGATTTGATTTAGTGGAGGAACGACTTCCCCAGGGCAGGACAAGTCTAGGGACATCAGAGGGTCAAGAACATCACACAGTTCAGTAAACGGTGTGCGGGTCACTGGGAAATTCTGGATCCACAACTGGTTTGTGAATTCCTGATGTCCAATTGTGTCTCATAAATCCATAGTGTGTGTCCATAAATGTGGACTTTTTCTTGGGTTGATTCTGTGTTCCCTTCTTCTGTAGTTGAAGACAGTCAGTGAACCCACACTACAGTGGCAACACCCAGGAGGTTCTGATCCAACTGAGGCAAACATCTGCCTTCAACCAGAACCAGAACACAACAAGACAGGATTGGACCAGAACTAACACATGTGGACAGACGAGACTGGACTAGAATCACACAGCAGAACAAAGCACTGTTCAATGGAAACATTTACAAGTAGAAACTGGACTGGGTCCGAACTGTAGAATTATGGCTCTTATTTTATGGAAGCTAGTGTAACCTATTGTATTAGCAACAGCCAACCAACCGTAGTTCCACTTGTTCTTTTGTGCCCCAATGACTTTGCCCCAAGTTAAAGTTCAAATTAGGATCAAATTGGGCCTTGTCATAGAAAAGTCTTGGTGAAATGTAGAATGCAGCTGATATTCTGAATGTGACCATCCCCCGGTGGTGGAGGTGGCACTGGCTACAGTCTTTACCTTAAGATTCCAAGAGGGCAGGGTTCCCATGGCAACTGATTTGAATCCTAATTAAAAACCGGAGATTTGATTAATTAGCTCATCGATGTGTGTGTCCGTGTGTGTGTCTGTATGTGTGTCCGTGTGTGTGTGTGTAATTCTCATGACTCACTGTATTTGGTGTGTATTTGTGCTAGCTCTGCTAAATGGGGGTGGATGGGGTGGGGGGTGTATCTTTGTGTACACCACCCCTTTGTGTCTTTGTGTATCTTCATGGGAGCCTGTGGGTAATCATGTGAATCACTGCTATCTGTATGTGTGTGTGTGTGTGTGTGTGTGTGTGTGTGTGTGTGTGTGTGTGTGTGTTTGTTTGTCTCCTGGGAGGCTTGTCCTTGCCTGCAGTACTACTGTGTGAATGGGAACTGAGTCCTCTGGAGTCGCCCTCTGCTCTAATCTGGAGCTAATGACACAACCACCTGCCCCCCTGGCAATCTTCCTCCTCCTCTTCCTCCTCTCCCTCCTCCTCATGCTCCTCCTCCTCCCCAATTCTCCCCCTATTTGTCCCAGTGTTGATGTCATGATAAAAATGATCATCAGTCAGATGATTATTACAATAAATGTTAAATCATTCTTTGGTTTGAGTTTATAGTGTCTTTTTTTTAAGTTGAATGCAACAAGAAGTTGAACAAGATGAGAAAGATGTCATCAATGTTACAAAAGTAAATGACAAGACGTGATAAGATGACAAGACACGAAGATGTAAAGAAGCAGTGAGTATGATATAGAAGACATAGAAAAATGACCTGAAACAAAACCAAATATTCAAACTGCCAGCTCCGTCTCATGAGCCTCTCGCGGAGAGGTCGTACTCACGACAGTTCTGTTGCGGGAGGGATGAGAAGGAAGGGTGGGGAAAACCCCTCTGTGGGATGTCCTTCTGGCCTCAAACTGGAATCCGCAGTGTGGAGGAACTGGCCGGCGGAGGCAGGTCATGGAAGCCAGTCGTTGTAGAAATATTAACTTGGATCACCTGTGGTTGAGGACAGAGTTAGAGAACAAAACTAAAATGTTTTTACAGTTCTAGTTTTTGTCATTTCGTTAGTTTTCGTAAACGATAATAACCTTGTTCTGAAGCTGCCCGCTGCTCTCACCTGCACACACACCCTCCTGTCCTCCTGGTGATTGTCCTCCTCTTTTCTATCTGTTGGCTCCTCTCTCCTCATTCCTCACTGCACATCTTACCCAGCTCTTACAAACCCCCAAATTCCCACTGCTCATTGTCTCCCTTTTCATTCTCTCTCCCCCCTCTCGTTCTCACAGTGTGCAGGGTGCCCTTGCCTGGTCCTCTGATTGCCTCTTTCCCACTGAGTAACTGCAACTCAGGGCAGCACTAAGCCCCGTACAAACCAAAATACATGTTCAGGGGCAGCGGGGCACTGTGTGAACAACATGAAGCTTTGAGGAGGTTTGCTGACCCACAGTGGATTGGCAGGGGACAGGACCGAACCACAATGTTTAGGATTTGATTTTTATTTTCTTTAGTATTGTCCTCACACATTCACACATATAGACACCAGTCCCAGTGCATCTGATATGAACATAATCCTAATTGCATACAGCACTGAGGGGATGGCCGAATGGGAAAGGTGGGACTACTTTTAAAATAAAACCCACCTTATCAACCCTTAAAGACCCAGTGTTACTTTGGTGGCAGCTCCCAAATGAATTTTTCTCTATATTTAAGTGATTTATCACCATTTATTGTAATATCTTCTGTATTTTGTGTGTTTTTTTCAGTGTAAATCAGGTATTTTCCTATATTTAACTGACTGATCATGTAGATGTTCATTAAAGCTCAGATTAAAGTTGAAAGTTATTATATCAAAAATAGAAAAAACAGGGGAAAAAAGTGTCCTTTTCAGTGCAGTTCGTCATTAACTGAACATAAACCCAGTGTCTCCATCCACTGTCACTGATCCAACTCCATGGGTTTTACTGGGGAATTCACGTTGTAGAAGATGACGGTGTTTCCACAGTAACTATGAAGCCTTTGAACATCCAAATATGGTCATATCTGATGACCATGAAAACATGAAGAACTGTATTTTACACCAATTAGTAACATGGATTGATAGGATTAGTGGATCCACAGGAATTAAACAGTTTAGATCAGTAGGTGGTTTAGGTTAAAGGTGGATGTTTGGGTCTTTAAGGGTTAAAGGTGGACGTTTGGGTCTGTAAGGGTTAAAGGTGGACGTTTGGGTCTGTAAGGGTTAAAGGTGGATGTTTGGGTCTTTAAGGGTTAAAGGTGGACGTTTGGGTCTTTAAGGGTTAAAGGTGGACGTTTGGGTCTGTAAGGGTTAAAGGTGGATGTTTGGGTCTTTATGGGTTAAAGGTGGACGTTTGGGTCTGTAAGGGTTAAAGGTGGACGTTTGGGTCTGTAAGGGTTAAAGGTGGATGTTTGGGTCTTTAAGGGTTAAAGGTGGACGTTTGGGTCTTTAAGGGTTAAAGGTGGACGTTTGGGTCTGTAAGGGTTAAAGGTGGATGTTTGGGTCTTTATGGGTTAAAGGTGGACGTTTGGGTCTGTAAGGGTTAAAGGTGGATGTTTGGGTCTTTATGGGTTAAAGGTGGACGTTTGGGTCTTTAAGGGTTAAAGGTGGACGTTTGGGTCTTTAAGGGTTAAAGGTGGATGTTTGGGTCTTTATGGGTTAAAGGTGGACGTTTGGGTCTTTATGGGTTAAAGGTGGACGTCTCGGTCTTTATGGGTTAAAGGTGGACGTTTGGGTCTTTAAGGGTTAAAGGTGGATGTTTGGGTCTTTAAGGGTTAAAGGCGGACCTTTGGGTCTTTATGGGTTAAAGGTGGACGTTTGGGTCTTTAAGGGTTAAAGGTGGACGTTTGGGTCTTTAAGGGTTAAAGGTGGAAGTTTGGATCTTCATGGGTTAAAGGTGGACGTTTGGGTATTTAAGGGTTAAAGGCGGACGTTTGGGTCTAATGTTCTAAAAGTCATGTTGTAATGTTCCAAAATACATGTTCTAACAGCACATCCCATAATACCTTGCGCAGGTGTCTCTTAAAGTGACAGAACCTTTTTCTGTTTTACCTACATTACAAATACATTACATTACAAATTGATTCAGTGAAGGAGCAAGAAGTTGAGTGTTAGAAACATGCAGAGAAACGACTTTGGAAACAAAGTCCTAACTTTTTCACCTGACTGTTTGTGAGACACGTGTTCTGAAACGGAACTAAAGACACTTTGTAAAAAGCCATGGTCTTATTTGATAAATAAATGATCAGCTCATTGAATTACACTGCATATTTTTTTCCAGAATGAATGTGTTTAATCAGAATGTGCTTAATTGCTCTGTATTGTGATTTAGGCATGAATTGTATGGTATCGCATCATGAGGTGCCGCACATGTATCTACAATATATCAGATCGGAGATGCTGTATCGAGATGCGTATCGTATCGGCTTTGCAACTAAGGTTCCATACCCTAATGTATAAATGACAAGTTTAGGCATAATACTGCTAAAATTGCACTTATTTTTCTTCAGGAATTTCAGTTTTTTCAGGTTATTCACATCTTTTTTTGTTCAGTTTGTAAATGTAAATATTTTCATAATTTAATGTTATATTTTTGGCACTTAAATAAAGAGAAAAGTTTGGAGTTGTCATTATTTAAAGCTATTATGCTACTATTTGACTGTTCTGGCCCAGTCAGGATCAAACTGGGCCAAATGTGGAACCTGAACTCAAATAAGTTTGACCCCCCCCCCCCCCCGCCCCCCGCCTTAGCGTGTCATTTAACACACAGGTAGTAGATGCTGTTTCTCAATATATGGTTCATCCAAAAGATGTACACTGTAAAAAAAAAAAACATTAAAAAAATGGTAATATTCCAGCAGCAGGGGTGCCAAAAAATACTGTTAAATAACAAAAATAACCATCTCATAAAAATACGGAAATTTTCCATAATTAAAATACTTTTTTTTTACCCTAACTTTACATGAGATTTTGCATTTTTTTTTTGACTTTTTAATGTTTAACAAGGAATATTTACATGTATTAAAACAATCAAATGACATATGTATATATATATATATATATATATATATATATATGTATAATTTTCAATGAGACAAAGTTGTACAATCCACTGATAAAAACTGTATTTTGACAGTTTATCAGTGCTTATACATGTTATACATTCACAAAAATACATTTATTCAACATTTTTGTTGTGAAACTTCCTGTAATTACACAAGATATTTGTCAATTAACAAACAAGTCTGGTTCAACTTACAGAGCAAATACTTCTTTTACGGTTAATTGTCAGTAATTTCATCTCATTTTATTATTTTCTTTACAGTATTAAACTTTAAATTAACAGTATAATCTCATAAATAGAAAAGAAATATTTGAGAAATTATGATACATTTGCAAATGTATTTAACTGTATTTTTCTGTGAAAAAAGAAAAAATTTCTTTTAAAAAATAGAAGTTTCATGGTTATTCACAGTTACAGTTTTTTCATGTTATTTTACATTTGACAAGTAAAATCAGAGTCTATTTTTGTCATTTCATTGATATTTTCCTCTATCTTGAAAATACAGGAAAAATCTGTAAAATAAACAGTGAAAATTCTGTTAAATTACAGATTTTTTTTTTTTACAGTGTAGACAATTCTGTGATCATGGTCGGGATTATTAAGGCAAAACAAAACATCTTGGTTTGGGTTGGGAATATTTCCTGGAGACAAGGTTAGGAAAAAAGGTTGAGGGAAGGGTTTGGTTAAGGCACAAAGAGAGTTACTGCTGCCTCGTGCATTAAAAATTGATTGCTGATTTGACTGATTGCAGGGGTAATCAGTACTCTGGGTGTCAATAACGAATGCAGGGATAGCTTTAGGGGTGGGGGGGGTCCACTTGTCCATTTGTCCCTCATTTTGTCATGTTGTTTCCAGGACATAATTGGAAAACCATTCAAAAGTTTTGCCAAACTTTGTTACAACTTAGCCTTGTGTTTTAGAACGGTTCCTTTTGCTGTTTTTAACCTGTCAATCACAAGGGACTGCTACAACAAACACAAACGACTTATGTGTTTGTGGAACTGGAACTGGGAAACCATCCAGTATTCTTCACCAAAGTTGCTCCAGTTTATCGTTGTGTTGAAGCGGTGCCTCCAGCTCATTTGTCTGTCATCCAAACATGTTGCACATGCCGCTTGTCATCATTTAGTTTCTGGAGCAAAACAGTCAATAGTTTCCAGTAAACTCTTCTTCTGTCAAATTCAAAGTAAATAAGCGTAACATCACTTGCAAGAACCATTTTTTGATTTTGTCGGGGCTGGGGGACATGCCATCCTCCGACGGCTCTTATTCTGTTGTGTTTAGGACTTATTTTGTTGGCATTTTCAGCTAAAACATCCAGTAAATCTTTTATGGTTTTGTTGCATTATTTTGATGTTGAAAAAATATTTTATTATCATTATAAAGAGTTGAAAGCTCTAAGTTTCCATCTTGTTTATCATTTTTCTCATATTGCATTCATTTTGTTCTTTATTTTGCCTTAAACTGAAATAAACAAAAGGAAAAAAATTGGTACTAAATTGTAAATTCAGGGACTACAGGTATGCATTTAGTCAGGTTACTCTATGTCACTATGGTAACATTCACACAGCAATTCAGATTTTTTTTTTGAAATATGATTTTTTTCATATTCCACATTAAATGCGACTTCTATCAGTTTTGAGTCTGAACTGAATGTGACCCTGAAGTGACCCACATGCACTAAAGAGGTCCTGATGGAATATGTGACCATGCAGACACACACTGTGTTTACGGAAGGAGCACTCCTGGGACGCAGAATCGTGATGTTTGTCACATTTCAATGACGTAAAGGTTGGATAAATGCAACCTGCCCGTTCAGACATGATCACTGATTGTAGACAAAGTGAGTATGATCCATGGTGAAAATGTTCAGATTGTGGATTCATATAAAAGGGGCTCTCAAACTCTTTTTCTTTCAGAGGCCACATCCAGCCTGATTTGATCTCCAGTGGGCTGAACCAGTAAAATAATAGCAGAATAACCTATAAATAATGACAACTCCAAATTTCTGTTTTTGTTTTAGTCCTAAAAAAACCCATTAAATTATGAAAATACTTACTTTTATAAACTACCCAAACAAAAAAAAAAGTGAACAACCTGAAAAAAATGAAATTTCTTCAGAAAAATCAGTGCAATTTTAACAATATTTTGCCTCAACTTAACATTTCTACATGTGCATTATGGGTCAGATCTACAAACACACTAAACACTGAGTAACAGGCAGAAAACAGTTCAAATTGTGCTTAATTTTCTTTAGACATTTCAAGTTGTTCATATTTGTTCAGGTTATTCGCATTTTATCATTGCAGAATAGTTTGTAAATGTAAATATTTTCCAAATTTAAAATTATTTTTTGCACTAAAACAAAGAAAAAAAATTGAAGTTGTCATTCATGGCACAGTTGGCATAATGTAAATTTTTTTTTTTTTCATATCAAACCCAGAAGAAAATATGAAGTTAATTATTTTTTGTAGGTTATTATGCTGTTATACTATGATACTATAATGAGTTCCACAGCCTTGACTGTGGAATTTTTTTGCACTTTGCTAATTCATCCCACGGGCCCAAATGGAACCTTTGGTGAGCCGCAGTTGGCCCCCGGGCCACATGTTTGAGACCCCTGATATAAATATCTTTGCACTCTTTTTGATTGTAAGCTCAGGTTTGATGCCAGCACTGAAACTGTGGTTCAGAGGGGCCGACAGAGAATCCATGCGATGAGGAGACTGAACTCTGTTAATGTCAGTGAGAAGATCTGAAAGGGCTCATATTTGTCTAAACCCACTTTTTTTTAGCCTGTGGTTCATTTGTTTGTGTATTTGGACCCCAATAGTTCATACAGTTTGAATTTGAACCCTCCAGCTGTTGCAAAACTATCTTTATATTCATTTGGACAAAAATCCAGTGGATTTTTACAACCTGTTTGAATTCCTTCTTAATTAGTTCCATCTATAACTAGTTCCATCTCCACATTTGCACATATAAGGTCCAGACTTCAGACCAATATTTCTCCAGTACGACATAATTGTTTGTCAGCAGCAGCAGTTGTAGTCCATACTGAAAATATGTCCAAACTTGGAGCCCATTACCTCAAATAATCAGTTGTCTTTTGTATGAACGAACACACGTGGCTGAACGGGACAGAGCAGCACAGTCAGCAACCCAGAAGGGGTGGGGTCATGCGCATTTAAAGGGCCAGCGCTCCAAACCACCTTTCTGGTGTCATTACTCAAAAATAGGGTTGAAGATGGACCTGTGGAGTTGAATGAATGAAGAATTCAGAGCCAAGCAGAGCATTTAAATCAGGGGTGTCAAACATGTGGCCCGGGGGCCAAATGCAGCCCGCCAAAAGTTCCAATCCGGCCTGTGGGATGAATTTGCAAAATGCAAAAATTCCAAAGTCAAGGCTGTGGAACTCATTTTAATTCAGGTTCCACATACAGACCAATATGATCTACAGTCAAATAATAGCATAGTAACCTACAAAAAAAAATGACTCCATATTTTCTTCTCAGTTTGATGTCAAAATAATATTACATTATGCCTATAAACAATGACTTCAAATTTTTATCTTTGTTTTAGGGCAAAAAATAACTTTAAATTCTGAAAATATTTGCATTTACAAACTATCCTGTAACAATAAAATGTGAATAACCTGAACAAATATGAACAACCTGAAATGTCTAAAGAAAATTAAGCACAATTTTAACAATTTTCTGCCTGTTACTGAGTGTTTAGTGTCTTTGTAGATTCGATCCATAGATTCCATGCACATGTGGAAATAACAAGTTGAGGCATAATACTGTCAAAATTGCACTTACTTTTCTTAAGAAATTTCATTTTTTTTCAGGTTATTCACATCTTTTTTTGTTTGGAAAGTTTCTAAAAGTGTTTTCATAATTTAATGGGGGTTTTTTGCACTATAACAAAGACAAAAAAATTGGAGGTGTTATTTATAAGTTAAAATGCTATTATTTTACTGGTCCAGCCCACTGGAGATCAAATTTGGATGAATGTGGCCCCTGAAAGAAAATGAGTTTGAGAGCCCTGATTTACAGTTTATGGAGACCACAGGGAAATGTTGGAAATTAAGAATTCCATTTAAGAAAGCAAAAAGTCACTCCTTTACAGAAGTTTTATTGTTGATTCATTGAAGGCCTCTTAACATTCTCTTTTATCTGTTGGTTCAATGCATTCTGCTTCTGCCTGGGCCTTTTCAGTCACTAACCTGTTGGCAATGTTTGTAGTGTTGACACTGGTTGTATTTTGTGATGACTAAATAAAGAATTTCATCATTCATGTTTGACTCATTGCACTTTGAATGTTGGCTGATGTCTGTGGTAAACTGCAAATGAATTGCCCGTAGGATAAATAAAGTATTCTGAATCTGAATCAGACTGAAGTTGTATTGCAAAATATCAGATACATATCGGATTTAGGACCACATATGAAAGTGGTCTGGGTTGGATTTGAAAAAATCAGATTAGTGCTGTTCAAACTGTCTTTAACACTTTGGATACAGGTCACATATGGGCAAAAACATCAGATTTGGGCCACATTTGTCTGCAGTCTGAACGTAGAGTTAGTACAATGTGACAGATAGAATTCCAGTGGAGAAAAGAGAAGCTTTGGGCACAGAGAAAGTAGAGGAGGTAGAAAGAAGAAGTGGCTGAAATGAAACGGCATGAATCCCCATCCATTTCAGCACTGGACAGCTCCTCAGACAGCACTAGGCCAGTATAAATAGATCCCCTACTTTAGAGGACTCGTCAACGCTCCAAAAAAAGTGCTTTATGTGCTCGGAGCGGCTCCTGCCCCTGGAGAACAGACACACAGGTATCTGATGGTGCCTGATAACCATCTTCTCTCAGTTCCTCTCCATTTGTTTTCTTAATTTAGGGAGCCTCCATGGTTCACCAACAACACTGGTGAGAAAAGCGGATATTTTTACTCCCAAAGTCTCCATCACGGGCACCGTTACACTTTGAGGTAGACAATATTGCCTCGGGTGCAGGATCACATTATCCCTGTCTCTGATCTGACTTCACCACTCAGGGATCTGGAAATACTATCAAACTGCCACAACCTATGCAACTCACAGGCCTTTGACATGCACAGCTTTGACTGAGTGATTGATTCATTATTTTATTTGAAAATACCACATGCCTCTAGTGCCTCTGTTTTTTTGTTTTTTTTTTATAAATGATGAAAACTATGTGTATACAATGATGCAGATACAATAAAACTCAACATGATGAAAAAGACAATGTGACAGATACTAGACATAACAATGAAGAAAATGTAAAAGATGCAGCAAGACACAACACCATGAAACTAGTTACTGCATAATTCGTTATTTTGTTCTTTTTTGTGTTAATTTTATTTGCATTACAAGTTGTAACAGCATGAAAAAAAGACAAATTAAGATAAAAGCAACATAAGACAACAGATATTACACAGTGTACAAGACATAACAAGACCAAAACACACCTGTCGTCTCTGATTTGGACATCAGTGCTTATTTTGCACTACTATTGGAAAAGCCAGCATATGTAAAATAAACAACATGAGTCTTACATATCTCAAGAAAGCAAAAATGCTTCAAGAGGTGACATAAAACCAACTGGCAAGGACCCCTGCTCCAACTTGAAGCCAATGTGGTAGTATCTTAAAGTTGTAATACCACTTTTGGCCACTAGGAGTACCCAAAATGCCCTGGGTTCCACAGACTTGAATTGAAATTCTCTCAAAAAACATGAGGCTAATATTTTTTTCTCATTCTTTTTTTCTTTTTTCTTTGTTAATAGAAGTCTCTTATTGACTGGTTTATAAGTTCTACAACATTGCAAGATGGCTTTGTTTCATAGTGTTTGATGAAGTTTACTGTTTTACTGTGTCAGTATGCTAGCGCTTAGCATTAGCTCACCTCTGACCTCTTGGGCTCCTGTGGCCCCGCCTCCTTTGTGGTTACTTTAGGTTCGTGAATTCTAATACGGCGACGGCCAAATCACAAACCACTGGTTTCAGGACGAAAACACCTGTAGCATCTGCTTAGGAAAACTGTTAATTACAGTCTAATAACAACTAGCAATTAATTTACATTCAGACATGTTACTGCAGATCAGGTTTATCAAGAACAGCAAAATTACAGTAATTCTATGAATTGCAGTGGATGGGATGATGGGTAAGCGTCCACTGTGTTGACTGATATAGAACTAAAACAACAAAACCCATGAATACACAAGAGAACAGCTGTAGAATAACTATCCACTGTTGTGATCATTATGCATGAAAGGGTTAAGAACCTGTTAATTGTGATTTTTAACCCTTAAAAACCTGCCAACTATTTCTGTCACAACTTCCAAGTATTTTTTTTTTCCTTTTTTCCAAGTGATTTATCACCATTTATCATAATATTCTCCTCTGTAATTGGCATTTTTCAGTGAAAATCAGGTATTTTCCCATTTATTTAATTCACTGATCATGCAGATGTTCATTAAAGCGCAGAGTGAATTCAAAAGTTATTATATTAAAACAGAAAACTGAAGAAAAAGTGACTTTTTCAGTCCAATCTGTCATTAACTGACCATAACCCCAGTGTGTCCATCCATTGTCACTGATCCAACTCCATGGGTTTGACTGGGGAATCGATATTTTTACATTAGATTTGACACCAGTTTACATGTATTATAGGATTAGTGGATCAGATGGTGTTAAACATCAGTAGATGGTTTGATAGTAGAAGCTTCAGGGTTTCAGGTGGAATGGAAAGTTTTACCATGAGAAAAAAGAAAAAGTGATAACACTGTGAATATAGCACACATTTACATGGACTGCTGCCTCATAACGAGAGGGTACTGGGTTCAATTCCAGCACCAGTGGGCGTGGCCCTTTCTCTGTGGAGTTCCATTATTCATGTCAAAATTTCTACGTGATATCCACTTTTAATTAGTGTTTTATCTGTATGTATTCTAAGCTTTCTGTGTGTGAATTTCTCACCGTTATTATCCCCCTGTCCAACCTGAACTGATGCGTTAAATACCACACACTGAGGGTTAGGGTTATGGGTAAAGTGACATGTGATCAAATGGTGTTGAATAACACACGAGAGGTCGAAAATGCATAGCTATAGCACGCCATATGCCATAAAAACTGGTGTGACATACAACATTATTTCATGAGATCAGTCTCCAAAATGTACAGAGAAAAAACAGTAAAACAGAAACAGGTTGAAATATTGTGTGTTTTAGCTGCGAATGTGAACTAAATCAAGTCTGAAGACAAAATGAAAAAATCTATTGCACAATAGGGATTTAAAGTTGTATTACCAAAGAAGCAGAGGCAGCAACTCGATGGCTATGGATATAGCAGGGGTGTTCAGCAGGGGCAGATCAAGGATGCTGGATCTGCTGTGGAGCCCCCCTCCCCCCCAAAGTGTTGTGGGCCTTGTAACGACAGGTTGCCGTTACGGCCGTTGTTATTTAGTCCGTGTATTGAATGACGGCGGCAGTAAAGGGTCATTTATGGATCACAGGAAGATACACACGATGTGTTTTAAACTGAAATATTCATTGAATATGATTTGTATTGTAATGCTGCGGCGGAGTGGGTCCGGCAAGTGGATGGCGAGCCGTTTGCGCTGTGGTCCTTTTCACCATTCCTGCGCATATCACAAAGATGGCGCATATTAATTGTCAAATGTATATCGCGGTTGTGATATTGCATTTAAAGTTCAACATACCAGTATTATTTTAGAATATTATGGGAAATGGGTTTCAGACGCCAACTTACCATATGTGTGCTTCTGTTTCCGGCATGGTGTCCAGCCAAAAGAATCCCCGGGGGGGCCTTGGTCACTATTTAAAGGTTCTGGGAGGGTGAGCATACATGGGAGGTTGAAGGAGGGGTGTTTGGTGTTGGGTAAAATTTAAATATGTATATATGTTGTTTGTATAGTGTTGTTTTGGGCATTTGGTTCAGTATTAATATTTGTAAATAGTGTATTTCATGAGTTTGTGGGGTTTTTTTAAAGGTAAAAAAACTGTATAGTTAGTGTGTATATTGTGTCTCCCCTGTGGCAAATGGTGTATCCCAGTCACATGCACAGTGCACTTTTGTATCTATTAGTGTCTGTAGGTTAATGGTGAAGGTTGTGTTTTGATTCTCCAGAGAAAATAATAAAAACAAGTATTTTTGGCTACAATACCTGGGTCCAAGCTCCTTTTTGAACACGCCTTGACCGCTCAAGCTATTACAGGCCTAAATCAAAGAAACACCAAGACAGGGGGGTTCCCATCTGAAGACCTGCTGGTACCACCCAACTCATGTATGGTATGAGTGGAGCCTTGGCTCAGGGAGAGGGGGACACCCCTGTGGTGGGAGGGGGTGAGGACCTGCAGATAGAATTATACATGTCAATAGTGTTTTCTCACCTAAGCCCAGCTCACATGTCCTGTGTGACTGGAGTGTGTGTCTGTAAACAGTAAACTGTGTTTGTGTGTGTGTGTGTGTGTGTGTGTGTGTGTGTGTGTGTGTGTGTGCGCGTGCGCATCTGCCGGCCTGTTTCCATTGCAGCAGAGCATTAAGTATCCTTGTGGGGAAGCTCTAGTACAGCCTAATGCACCTGAGAGCCCTGAAATCTATAACCATCATCTGCATCTGCCTGATATTACTGGAACTGTCTCTGTTACTGTTTTTGATAGGAATCTCCAGGGAGGGGTTTCTCCCCCACTGCTGAACAGAGAAGAACACAGGGCAAGTGGTTTAGAAAGGAAGTGAAGAACATGTGTGTGTATATGAGTGTGTGTGGGTGTTCTTCTCCATTTCCTCAAGGTGATTCACCTTAATGCACGTTGAAATCAATGTGAAATTGAACTGAAAATTGTACTTTCAGCTCCGTTAATGTGGAAGACATGTTGTTATTAAATCTTTTCCTGTATCCATGAAACCATTTGACTGTATCTGAACGCTTCAGAATGTTCCTTTTAACTCCTTGATGAAGACCCTGCAGACCTGTCACTGAGGCTCTGTTCACAGCAGGTCTGAATGCACAATTCAGATTTTTTGGTGAAATCCGATTTTTTTGTGTGATGGTTCATATTCCACATTAAATGCGATTTCTATCAGTTTTAAGTCTGAACTGAATGTGACCCTGAAGTGACCCACATGCACCCCCCCCTTATCAGCATCCCAGGTGGAGGAACGTGTAGTGGTTATGTGTGGTCACCTGATGTACATACAACAGCGTTTCTCATTTTTCCGCCATTCTAATGTAAATGGGATCATTTTGACTGAACTCAACAAGGCCTTTATTTATTCAGGGAAAATGTTGTCATGTAAACGGAGCCTCAGAGTAAAAGGAGTTAAAGGAACAGCTAGTGGATGGAAAAGACATCAGAATGTTTCAACTTCTGTTTCTGACATTAGTTTGAAAGTTAAATGAAGTTAACCCTTTAAGCAAGTGACTATTTTTGGTCATTTCCACACACATTACAAGACAGTGACAGCAACAGTTCCAGATAGGACAGTGAGTCCCCAATCTAAGGTCCAATGTGGTTTCCAGGGTCTGTAAGGTCCACCTCTGAGGTCCAATGTGGTCTCCAGGGTCTGTAAGGTCTAATGTGGTCTCCAGGGTCAGTAAGGTCCACCTCTGAGGTCCAATGTGGTCTCCAGGGTCTGTCAGGTCCAATGTGGTGTCCAGGGTCTGTAAGATCCACCTGTGCATGAGCAGTGAGTGGACCTGCTTTGTTTGGTTCCATGAAGTAATGGAACTAATGTAAGGAATGATGTTCAAAGGGATCATGTGGATGTGGACAGGGGTCTGGACCAGCACGCATGGGGGTCTGATGGGACCAAAGGAAGGGTCTAATGGGACCAAAGGAAGGTTCTAATGGGACCAAAGGAAGGTTCTAATGGGATCCAATACAGGTTGTAATGAGATCAGATACAGGTTCTAATGGGATCAAATACAGGTTCTAATGGGATCAGATACAGGTTCTAATCAGATCAAATACAGGTTCTAATGGGATCAAATACAGGTTCTGATGGTACCAAAGGCAGGTTCTAATGGGATCAAATACAGGTTTCCTTCACCTCACATGTGTTTTTCTTGTATTTTTTATATACACTTTTTTTTGGCCACCTATGGGTAAGGAATCAAATATGGTAACTTAATGAACCTTGATTTTCTTTATGACAATAATAATGTAACATTTTTCACAAAAGTAACAAAATAGTCTGTCCTCCAATAACACACTAAGGTTGAAATTTTGTATTTCAGTGTATTTCTATGAGTGAACTATAAAGGGTTGATGTAGATTATTTTTGGTGTATTGTTTTTAACCCTTTCATGTATGAATTATGAAAAAAAAAATGGATTTTTTTTTAGATAGATTTTGTTTCTCAAAAGTAGGCTTAAGTTGAAATGCATTTTGAATAATAATAATCATAAAAAAAGGTTTTATTAAGGAGATATTTAACCTCCTGAGACCCAGGAAAGAACAAGTTTTGTACAACTTTTTAAAATTAAATAAATGCCTAGACTGGAAACATGATGATGCAACAGTTTTTTCAGATGCATTTTATTTAATTTTTATGGAGTATCCTTTATGGTGGACAGTTTTTTGTATACAGCTGTGAAACTCCACAAACACGGACAGAAAATATATAAATATATTGGAAACATCATGATGCAACAGTTTTTTCAGATGCATTTTTAAACATTTTTATGGATTTTTATTTATTTTTTTATTTGTATAAAGCTGTGAAACTTGTCCACAAACGTTGCTTAGGGTCTATAGAGACTGCCCCCATGTGGTTAGGAGAATATTGCCTTTAGAACCCACGTAAACATAGGTTTACTGTAAACGTCTGTGGACAAGAGTTTCACAGCTTTATACATATAAATAAATAAATAAATAAATAAATAAATAAATAAATAAAAATCCATAAAAATGTTTAAAAAGGCAACTGAGAAAACTGTTGCATCATGATGTTTCCAATATATATTTTCTGTCCACATTTGTGGAGTTTCACAGCTGTATGCAAAAACAAAAAACAAACAAACAAACAAACAAAAAAAACAAAAAAACAAACAAACAAAAAAAACCTGTCCACCACAAAGGACATTCCATAAAAATTTTTCATTTTCATAAAAAAACCCCAAAAACTGTTGCATTATGATGTTTCCAACCTAGGCGTTTATTTAAAAAAAGTTGTACAAAACTTCTACTTTCCTGGGTCTCAGGTTACATATCTTCTTAATAAAACCATATTTAAAAAAAAAAATTCAAAATGCATTCAACTTTAGCCTAATTTTGAGTTGTAAAATCAATCTAAAAAAACATTTAGAGCTTCTTTTTCTTTCTTTCTTTTTTTTTTTTTTTTTTAAATAATTCATGCATGAAAGGGTTAATGCAAAAAAAAAAAAAAAAAAAAAAAAAAAAAAAAAAAAGCCTATACATAACGACAACTCCAAATTCTTCACTTTGGTTTAGTGCAAAAAATATGATTTAACCCTTTCATGCATACTGGTCACTCCAGTGGACAGTTATTCTACAGCTGTTCTCTTGTATATTGTATATATGTTTTTAGACTGTAATTAACAGTTTTCTTTAACAAAAAGTTTTTTTTTTTTATATTATCTCTATGAAGCTAGTAAGAACTAGTATTAGAGTATGATAAAACATCAGATTAGCTGTATTAAAAATGCTTTTGTTTCATAGCTTTCACACAGTATATCACTTTCTGATATTGCATTTTAAATACATGTTTCTTTGCTTCAAAAATTAAACACATAGTGTCCAGCTGAGTGGACATGTTTGTAACTTCATGAAAAATAGGTTACTAAAAAAAAAAAAAAAAAAAAAAAAAAATCAATCTCATTGTTTTTCTTTTTTTTTTTTCATGCCTAAAGAGGAATGAAAACGCTGAGGAAAAAAAAAAAATCTTGATTAAGGTTCTCATAATTCATGAATTAAAAGTTTAATTATGAAATTATTCACAATAAAATGTGAATAACCTGAACAAATATGAACAACCTGAAATGTCTAAAGAAAATTAAGTATAATTTGACGTATATTCTGCCTGGTACTAAATGTTTTGTGCCTTTTGTGTAGATCCGATCTGTAATGCACGTGTAGAAATGAGAAGCTGAGGAAAAACATAGTTAAAATCGCTCTAACTTTTCGTAATAAATTTCTTTCTGTCTTTTTTCTCTGGTTATTCACAGTCTTTCTTTTTGCACCAAACCTTGGACTTGTCATTATTCTGTCATTATTCTACTGGTCCGGCCCAGCTGAGGTCAAATTGGGCTGAATGTGGAACCTGAAAGCAGATGAGTTTGACACCTCTGTGCTGGAGTGGAAAAGTGTGTACTATTGCCACCTTCTACTGTGTGTGCGCGCGCGACGTGCCAGCTGGCACGAGTCGCCATGGTAACACACACACCGGTTTCACGAAATCCATCGGTGCTTGAGGGCAAGAGGAGAAATGAATAAACTAATGAGATTATAAATTATTGTCGGTATAGCTGAACAGTCGGGGTGTTTTTTGTCTTTTCTTTTTTTAACTAGACAGCACACGTGAAAAGAAAGTTTATGGGCCTGTTTGCGTTTTTTTTAGTCTAATGTGTGTTTGTGATGAACAACTGACGGAGGGACGGACCCACCCTGCGCGCGCGCTTCATGGCTTATATACACAAACTAGGAGTTGCGCGCCTGCTTTTATTGCATGATTAATTCCGGCGTGTCCCCTCTTTTTTTCCATCCCCCCCTTATGAATTACCCAGTTGTGTTGGAGATGAAGAGCGGATTCTCCATCTCTCCATCTTCACGCGGGCTACAACTTGGCAACGCGCGCGCCTGTTCGTCGGTCCGCTGCCGCAGCTCCCACGGGCTGCGCGTGGAGAAGCGGACCTGCATCCTAAAGCCGACCGTCTCTCTCTCTCTTTCTCTCTCTCCCTCTCTCTCTCGGTTTTTATCCCTCACCTCATTGCAGTCTTATCACGTCCAATCCCCCCCTTTCTCTCTCTCTCTCTCTCTCTCTCTCTCTCTCTCTCTCTCTCTCTCTCATCCTTCTCCATCCGCCTCAGCCGCTATACAGGAGAGAGAGGGAGAAGAGAGTGCGGCTGAATGTGAACGACATGTCGACAGTCAGCCTCTAAAGTGTTTCCTCGGTCGTTCCCTAATTCTTTGGCGGCGGACAGAGTGAGTATTACCCGCATCCGTGCTTTTGCTGATGGTTGCTGTGTGGATGAGAGAGAGAGAGAGACAGACAATGGGGAAAGCAATTGGATTGCATTACTCTGCCAAGGATTTTCATACATAGGCTGGTAAATGTCTTAATAGGTTCTGTTAATGACTCGACTGTTTAATTGGTCATGCTTTAATTCTGCTGTGACAGTGTGTGTGTGTGTGTGTGTGTGTGTGTGTTGTAATGGTTTTCTTGGAGGGGCTGTGGGACTATCCAGGCTCACAGCCCCATACATAACATTTGATCAGTGATGCTGCTGCTGTTCGCCTGATAGTGCGGATCTGTAGTGCTGGGGGGGGGGGGGGGGGGGGGGGGGGGGGGGGGGGGGGTGATAGAGGTGGTGGTGGTGGTGGGTGATGGGGTGGGGGGGGCAGCAGTAGCTCGGTGTAGGCTCTGTTCTGTTCTGATGGACGGAGAGGACGTAGAGGGACACACTGGAATTATGTGACATGAATAATATGGTGAAGAATAAGCAGTGACCGTCATCTGTGTGGTTGGCTTGCGTCAGTGTTGTGCAGGTTTGAGGGGAAAGAGAGAGAGAGAGAGAGAGAGAGAGAGAGAGAGAGAGAGAGAGAGAGAGAGAGGGGGGGGTGTTGGAGGGGGGGTAGAGAGTAGAGAGTCAAGAAAGAAAGACGGGATAGAAGCCACACCTGTGTCAGGCCTGGTTTGTGATGGACTGTAAAGAAACAGTTACTAACACAGACAGACAGACAGACAGACAGACAGACAGACAGTCCACTTTCGGCCTTGTTGTTTCTTCTCCCCATAATGATGCGGAGCTATGTCGACTGCTGACTAGACCACTCTTGGCTGATTGGACAAAAGAATCTCGAGTGTTGACTGTGTTTCTTCTTATTAAGGAGAGACAGCCATCCACCATAGCAAAAATCTAACAGCAGGGCTCCCAGTGGTCTATCTGGACCCAGTATCGATCTCATCTTATTCAGAGGGGCCTCATGCCCAAGCGAAAAAACAATGCATTTTCTTGGACGAGGACATACTGCCCCTTCAGAGCTCGTCTGGGACTCTAAATGGGTTTGGATAGCCGATTGTATTCCAGTTTGTCAAACACTATTGAGCATCTTGGCCTAGATCACAGGTGGCAAACAATGCGGCCCGGGGACCAAAACTGGCCCGCCAAACAGTCCAGTCCGGCCCGTGGGATGAATTTGTGAGATGCAAAAATTACACTGAAGATATTAATCCACATACAGACACATACAGACCAATTAGATTTCAAGTGGGTCAGACCAGTCAAATATTATCATATTAACCTATGAATAATAACAACCCCAAATTTTCTCTTTGTTTTTTGGTGCAAAAAAGTAAAATTCCATAAAAATATTTACATTACCAATCTATACTTTTATAAAAAAAAATGTGAATAACCAGAACAAATATGAACAAACGGAAATGTCTTAAGAAAAGCAAATGGAATTTTACCAATATGCTTCCTGTTACTAAATGTTTTGTGTGATTGTAATGCAAATTGTAACGCACATGTGTAAATGAGGAACTGAGAGACCGAGGCATAATATTGTTAAAATTGCACAAGTTTTTCTTAAGACAATTCAAGTTGTTCATGTTATTTAGATTTTTAAGGAAACTTTGTAGATGTAAACCTGATCATAATATAATTTTACTTTTTTCACTGTTATTATTT
The DNA here is from genome assembly GCF_902148855.1 of Sphaeramia orbicularis. Classification (NCBI taxonomy): domain Eukaryota; kingdom Metazoa; phylum Chordata; class Actinopteri; order Kurtiformes; family Apogonidae; genus Sphaeramia; species Sphaeramia orbicularis. The sequence goes on along the minus strand of NC_043978.1, from coordinate 2,236,920 downwards.
TATTGGTCCGACCCACTTGACTTCAATTTGGGCTAAATGTGGCCCCTGAACTAAAATGAGTTTGACACCCCTGGAAAAGATCACAGGTGGCAAACATGCAGCCCGGGGGCCAAAACCAGCCAGCCAAACGGTCCAATCTGGCCTGTGGGATGAATTTGTGAAATTCAAAAATTACACTGAAGATAATGAAAATCAATGGAGTCAAACTAGTTTTAATTCAGGTTCCACATACAGACCAGTTCAATCTAAAGTGTGTCAGACCAGTAAAATACTATCATAATAACCTATAAATAATGACAACTGTTCTCTTTTTTGAATGCGACCCCTGAACTAAAATAAGTTAGACCCCCCTGGCCTAGGTTGTCCCTGTACACTCTCTAGTGTATGAGGTTCTTTGGTTTCTTCCACAGGAGAACCATCTTATGCCAACAACTGTATTAGCAGAACATGGCTCCACTCCAAGGTTATTATTGTTAACGAAAACTAACAAAATGATGAAAACTAGAATTGAAAAAACATTTTCGTTAACTGAAATAAATAAAAACTATAATTAAAAGAAAAAAACGATAACTAACTGAAACTGTATTGTGTGTTGTCAATGTCCAATTGATATGAAATCGATTTATTTCACTCGAGCAATTTTAGCTAGCGGCACCATACGACACTTCATGGTCCGTCACTTGTGTTCACTTGTGGTTTCCAGTCGTCTTCTGGTCCCCACTCTACCTGGAAACATGAAGACTAAAGTTGGGAGAAAGCACCAGAGTCCTGTCTGGGATTTATTTGAATACGATGGAGAAGAAGAGAAAAGATATGAAAAAACTAAAGCTAATACTAAAACTAAACTAAAACTAACCATTTAGGAAAAAATCTAAACTAATAAAAACTAGCAAACCTGCTCTAAAAATGAATTAAAACTAACTGAATTAGAGAAAAAAAAGTCAAAACTAAATAAAACTAAACTATAATGAAAAATCCAAAACAATTATAACCTTGCTCCACTCACAGCTAATATTTGGAAATTAGTGAATTGGGGGGGGGGATTCCTTAGCTTAGCCTACTTTTTCCTGATGAAAACTATAATTACTTCATTGAACTTTAACCCATAAAGACCCAGTGGTGTTTTTATGTCAGTTCCCAAATGAGTTTTTTTTTTATATTCAACTTTCTTCTTAAGTGATTTATCATCATTTATTGTCATATTATCCTCTTTATTTTGATTTTTTTCCAGTTTAAATCATGTATTTTTCTATATTTAATTCACTGATCATGTAGATGTTAATTAAAGATCAGAGTAAATGCAAAGGTTATTATATCAAAACAGAGAAATCTGAAGAAAAAGTGACTTTTTCAGCAAAAATATCATTGATTAAAGATAAACCCAGTGTGTCCATCTACTGTCATTGATCCAACTCCATGGGTTTGACTGGTGAATCAATGTTGTAGAAGATGACGGTGTCTCCACGGTAACTACGGTGCCTCTGAATGTCCAAATATGGTCATATCTGATGATCATAAAAAGATGAAGAATTGTATTTTACACCAATTATTGACATGGATTGGTAGGATTAGTGGATCAACAGGAATTAAACAGTTTAGATCAGTAGATGGATTAGGTTAAAGGTGGACGTTTGGGTCTTTAAGGGTTAAACATCGACCAGTTGTTGACCTATAAATTCTTAGTTGCTGGTGGAACTTTTATAAAGGGTCCATCTGAAACCATTTCAAAGGGCTCAAGAACCCAACAAAGAAGGTTATACCAACCAGTATTGAAGCAAAGAGGTGAAGCTATTATTCTTTTTTTTTTTTTTTTTTTTTTTTTTTTACCAACAACTTTTGGTCTAAACTGGCAGAGGCTTTTCACTGATGCCTATGCGTCACTTCGTATCAATATAAGTTGACTGTAGCAGAGAGTACAACAGAGATTACAGTAAAAAGATAAATCCATGGTGTTGTTGAAAAGGACTTTCACTCCATAATGATGCAACACAGACCACAACTGCACCACTTTGTTGTAGTTGAATATGATATTTACTTTCAATTCTTGGCAATAGAAGTCATTTGGTTATACCCAGAGCAGTAGAGAAAACAGAGTGGTGACACTTCCATAGACTCCCATTGTAAAAAATGGCAGATGAAATATGGACCTACTTCCAGGTTCTGGAGGCACCAATAGTTCCAAACATTGAGTATGGTGGCGTCGGAACACACTCATTTTTATTTCTGCTGATCCGTCAACTCCAGCACTAAATTAATAAGATATTGTAATCTTTCAAATTATCAAGTGTATTTCCTATATTAGTGATATTTATGTTGTAAATTCTGTTTTCTTTGGTATGTGTTAGCATTTGTATACATTTATATCTTATACAACTGTTATGTTGGATTTTCAGCTGTTGCCCTATAGTTAGCTAGCTTGACATGTCAAGCTGTTGAGATTTAACCACTACAGGGGTTGGACAAAATAATGGAAACACCTTAAAAAAATCAACAAAATATAATTTAATATGGTGTAGGTCCACCTTTTGCGGCAATTACAGCCTCAATTCTCCGAGGTATTGATTCATACAACTTGTGAATTGTTTCCAAAGGAATTTTAAGCCATTCTTCAGTTAGAATACCCTCCAACTCTTTTAGAGACGATGGCGGTGGAAATCGACGTCTTACTTGAATCTCTAAAACTGACCATAAATGCTCAATAATGTTGAGGTCTGGGGACTGTGCCGGCCATACGAGATGCTCAACTTCATTAGAATGTTCCTCATGCCATTCTTTAACAATTCTAGCTGTATGGATTGGGGCATTATCATCTTGAGGTGAAGGTGTTTCCATTATTTTGTCCAACCCCTGTATAACTATAATGATGGGGTTTCTAAGGTAAGGTACCGTTATTCCAAATGTGGTTCTCAGCGAATTTTATTTTGGTGGTGTTGGGTTCAGTTTGTCAGCTGAAGTCATGTGATCACTAGTGTCATTTACTGTGGTACAAATATGGGTCCACTTTGACAGTTATTTTATTCTATTTTTCATTTATTAGCGTTTCATAACGGTTTCATGTGATGCCTGTCAGTAGTTTTTTTGTCCTGTGCATGTTTCGTAAACCTACTTGCTGTATTTATAAGTTAGATGGATAAGTCTGTGTCAAGAAACAGTGACCAGGGCATGTCATGGGTTTCAGTGGTGGATTTGAGCTCGTGATTCAGGCATGTCAAGCTACTCACAAACAAGGGAGGTATCATTTTCAATAGCAAGTAGCCCAATGTTTGCTGAAGTCAGTCCTTTCAGTGATCAGCCCCACTACTCAAAAGCAGAACTGACACTAACATGAATACAGTAGGGCAGGGGTGTCCAAAACCTGGTCCTCTAGAGCTACTATCCTGCATGTTTTAGATGTTTCCCTCTTCCAGCACACATGATTCAAATGATAAGCCAATCATCAAGCTCTGCAGAAACCTGAGAACGACCTGTCAGGTGTGTTGGAAGAGGGAAACATCAAGAGCATAAGTGTCAAACTCCGGTTCTTGAGGGCCGGTATCCTGCATGTTTTAGATATTTCCCTCTTCCAGCCACACCTGGTTCATTTAATGATCAGCTCATCATCATGCTCTGCAGAAGCCTGATAACGATGTAATGGCTTCCAGGTGTGATGGAAGAGGGAAACATCTAAAACATGCAGGCCCTCGAGGATCTGAGTTTGACACCCCTGATCTAGAACATGCAGGATAGTGGCTCTGGAGGACCAGGATTGGACACCCCTGCAGTAGTGCAACAATGGTTGGGAATAGATTAGTGTGTGGATATTTGTGTGGATAATAACCCACTCACTGCTGTCTGTCCCATAGAAGAACATGACAGCATGTGGTTTGTTTTGGAACTATTGAGGCTTACATGAACCACGTGATTACTGTAGTGGTGACATCAAAGTGTGTCGCAACTCTTTCTTTGTATGGCTCTGGTTATACCTAGAACCATTTGTGAAACATCCCCCCCCAGGAACCCCCATATTGTACACTAAAAAACCTATTGAATGTCATAGAATGCATAAACCATTAGCCTTTGAAAAACCACTTGTCCAAGAGACCTTTGGATCAAAGGGGTTCTAATTCAACCCCTTATAGTATTTTCACAACTACCATATTTGTTTTGGACTTTCAGACTTTCTAATTTGATTCAAACCAAATTTGCAGATGCGAAACCTTCACCTTCACAGTGTTTCTGTCACATCCAGTCTTTGGTCTAAACAAATGAGGTGGACTTGGTGTGAGCAAACTGTACCATGGTTTGGTTCAGATACAGTGGGACAATACCTGAAGGATGATTTAAACCAGTGGTTCCCAACCTTTTTTTGGCTTGTGACCCCATTTTAACATCACAAATTTCTGGCAACTCTAGATATTCAAAACAGACATTTTTTTTGCTACAATTAATTTGTTTTTGATCATGTAATAGTTTGCTATACTATGTTGCAAATAAACAATTTTAGACAACATTTAGTCTATATAATGTATATTATTCTGGACAGAGGCAGTAAACCCAGGTGTAGATTACTGCAAAAAGTGAGAATTAGATTTTCCTTGGTCAGGATATGTACAGTCAGTCCAGCTTGGATTTACAAGGTTGACAATTAATACTGAAAAAACAAGAACTCAAACTATTTATAATGAAAGAGCTGCAGCATCTGAAACTGACCACAATGAGCATTTGACAGATAAACAGAACCACAGTGCTGCAGTGTCAGCTTCATAGTTTTTCATGTCCTTTATGTATTGTGATTGTCTCCTTCACATTTTTTTTATTTTATTTTTTAGCAATTACTAGAAATTTCAGGCGACCCCATTTGAATTCCAGGCGACCCCACTTGGGGTCCCGACCCCAAGGTTGAAAAACACTGGTTTAAACGTTTGGACTAATTTGATAAGGTTGTACAAAGATTATCACAAAAAAGAAAATAAAACTGAAAAATAAAAATAAAATTTGAAAAATAAACAGAGAGGAAGAATAATAGTGTCGATGTCAGATCCAACACTTCTATAAATGGAGATGAGAACAGGAAGTGTTAATCCACTCAACTGCAGAGTGTTGGTGCAAAATGAAACCAGACCAAATGAACACACACATATATCACTATGAATTATCAACCTGCTTTGGGGTTTCAAACCTTAATCTTTCAAAAACCCTAGATAAACTACTGTTCCAAACACTTCCAAAAAAGATTCTTCAAAAGCAAATGTTCCAGAGTAGAACCTCTAGTGGGTTTTTAAAGGCTCAAATAATAACATTTTGGATCAGATGAAGCTTAAAGCTAATGTTCTTTGGCTCGTTCATTATAGTTGAACAGTCTAATACACAGGTGTCAAACATGCGGCCCGGGGGCCAAATCTGGCCCGCCAAAGGTGCCATTCCAGCCCGCGGGATGAAAGTGCAAAAATTAACCTGAACAGTCAAGGTTATCCAAATCCTTTTGGTTCAGGTTCCACATACAGACCCATGTGATCTACAGTAAAAATAACAACACAATAACCCATAAATAATGACAACTATAAATTTTCTTTGCGAAAAATTATGTGGAAAAAATTTAAGTTAAAGAAATAACATTACACTGTGAAAATATTTACATTTACAAAACTATTCTTTCACAATAAAATGCAAATAAATACATAAATAAAAACAAAGATGAACAACCCCAGATGTGCCATTTGAACAATATTCTGCTTGTTACTAAATGTTTTGTGCATTTATAGATCCACTGTTATCTGTAGTTGTGTTAATAATAAGAAATGGAATATTGTAGAATTTGTTCAAATTGTAGTTCCAAACTCCAAAATTTTAACAATATTCTGCCTGTTACCAAATGTTTATGGAACACTGTGTGTAATTTACACGTATAAATAATAAGTCGAGGTATAATATTGTTAAAATTGCACTAATTTTTCAAATGAAATTTCAGTTTTTTCAGGTTATTCACATCTTTTTTGTAAAATGTAAATATTTTCATAATTTAATTGTTTGTTTTTTTTTGTACTAAAACAAAAAGAAAAACTTGGATTTGTCATTATTTATAGTTTATTAAGTCATTATTTTACTGCTCTGGTCCGCTTGAGATCAAATTGGGCTAAATGTGGCCCCTGAACCAAAATGAGTTTGACACCCCTCGTCAATTACGACTTGTTCTGCTGATAGTGATAGTTACAGGTTCTACTGGGGGGATTCATCTGTCTACCTCTACTAGTGTATTCTGCTTCATTAAAGGGGTGTGTTTTTCACATTTTGCAGGAGGGGGTTCATATTTTTTGGAAGGATTGTCCAAAAAGTATCGGTGCATTCCACTGGTTTGTTATGAAAGCTCACACTCCATATCCACGTGTTTATCTACCTGTTTTTGTACTTGGCAGGCTATAAAAGCATACTTTTTGGATATGGTTTGACCTTTCCTCACATTATTTTTTTCAGCACACACTCACGCATGTAACTTGGCTCCGGTGCTGCTTCTTCTTCTTTTCTCTGGCATACATTGTGTACAGGGCAAAAGAGGAGGGCTTTGATGTAATCAATATCAGATTTCAGCTGTTTCACCGTCAGCTCTCATTCTGAGTGGCAGCCTCCACTGACTTGGTCTTCGCCGCTTATGCAATCCCACTCCTCTCTCCTACTTCTCCTGTTTCCTCTTCCTTTGTACCAACCATTACTCTTCCTTTATCTATCTGTCTCTCCTCTTCCTCCATTCCTTTGCCCTGTTCCCATTTTCTTCCTCCTCCTCCTCCTTTTCCTCCTCTACCTCTCCCTTCTTCATCCTCCCCATCATAATCATCTGTGTGATTGCTCTTCCTCTCCCGGGCGCTGATGTTTTTCACCGCTCCCTCCTTGTCTAACTCACTGATGTTAGATTATTGCTGTATGATTACAGCTACCATACCACCATGATCATTATTGCATTTCACGTGGCAGTGTTCAACACTGTACAAGCAGATCGAGATGCTTTATCCAATTTAGATCTCATTAAGACTTGAGAGGAAATACCCCCATGCAAGGCTCACATCTCAGCTCTTTTTTTTTTTTTTTTTGTTTCCAGGACTACTGCAACTCTGTCAATGCACTACTATTCTCTTTCCATTGTTACTGCAGCAGCATCATCCTCACCATCACTATCACAGTCAGTTCATGTTTCTGCCCATCACTGTTGCTGCCTTCACATCGGGTCTTTTGAAAATTGTGAAGAGTTTTGATTCACAGTGATGCTTTCACTCCACTGTCATTATCACAATAATGATTATGACAGGACTCGATGGCTGCTGATAACTCGCCGTAGTCCACTGCTTGATAATATGGGGTGTTTTTGTGCATCATCCCTCTGTTCTCTGATTGCCATTCATCCTATTAAATGGAGCAGTTCATTAGACAGAAGCATTAGGAGTCTGATTTGCATTTACCCATATTTATATTGCATAGATTAAAACAACACATGCGTGACATTTCAACTTCACTGGGCATTTGAGAATACAGATGAATATATTCATCACATGCCCCCCCCTCGTTGTCTAGACAGCCATTAGAAGATCATCATATGTTATTCACAAGTGAAATACATAGATTAATAAATACATACATGAAAAGATCATGTATAATCAAATAAATACGTACATGAAAATATCATGTATAATCAGGGTGATAGGAGGGGGTCCCTTTTACATCCCTACTTCTGCTCAATAAATTTCATCCTCGGGGGCCGGGGGGGGACAACCAACAAATGTAAATAACAGTAGGCTGTGACAGTTTTCTTTCACCTGTATCCTACATTAGTGACACTAACGTTCACCTGAACTGAATTGTCGCAGTTTCAATTGCATTGGTAATATTAAGTATTTAGGCATTAATATTTCCTCCAGGCTGTCAGAGTTATTTAACCTCAACTACACCCCTCTGCTGAAAACCATAGAAGATGATTTTAAACGATGGACCAAGTTACCACTTACTCTCATTGGACGCATTGCAACTGTTAAAATGAAAACCCTCCCACAAATTAATTACCTATTTTCATTACTCCCCATTACCCCCACAGACAACTGGTTTCAAACATTAAACTCTTTAACAACTCAGTTCTACTGGAAAAATAAAAAATCAAGGATCTCACTTTCAACATTACAGAACTCAAAACCACAGGGCGGCCTTGAAGCACCAAACTTTCTTTATTACTTCCTGTCAAATCAATTACAATGTTTACTCAAATGGATCCATAAAGATAAGTACAGTATACCATGGTTACAGATAGAACAGAATCATTGTAAAACTACCTCGCTCTCAGACCTCCCATTTCTACCACAGTCAATCAAGAAACAGGACGACTCCAACAACATCACAGTCTCCTCAGCTCTGACAGCCTGGTGGAAAGCCCACTAAATCACTAAATCATCACTGGCACCATGTAGGCTCACCCCAATTTGGCACAACCCAGACTTCCAGCTGTACAACACCCCTGTTCACTTTCCATCATGGCAACACAAAGGCATCAGTCACCTCCAGCACTGATTTGAAAATAACCAGTTCATATCATTTAATACACTTATCCAGAAGTACGGGGTTGGAAGAGACCAATTCCTCCAGTACCAACAATTAAAATCCATCATTAAATCTAAAATCAACATATCTAACAACATATTACAGTCTTCTTATTTAAGTGAAGAAATCATTAAAATTACAACCCCCAAAAAAATAATTTCAAAAATTTATAAACTTTTTTCATTGTCAGAAACCTCCAGCACACTCCCAACCATCAAATGGGAAAAGGACTTGGCTTTACCTCCCAACCCTGATTTCTGGATACAAATCAATAAAAACATCTTCTCCATGACCACCAATACAAATTTACAGCTCCTACAATATAAAACCATTCACAGAATACACATCACTCAGGGGAAAATGTTTAAAATGGGGCTGATTAGCACAGATATCTGCTCACAGTGCACCCTGGGTCACACAGATGATTATCTTCACGCCACCTGGTCTTGCCAGCCAGTTCTGTCATTTTGGAGAACAGTCACAGAAACACTCTCATGTATCTTGGGCTGCAGAATCCCAGCATCCCCAACGCTCTGTTTGCTGGGGGACTTGACACACATTACAATTCCAACTAAACACAATAACCCATTACTAATTTCTCTGACCATCGCCAAGAAAATCATTTTTCAAAACTGGAAATCCAAACACTCCTGCCATATCACCCACTGGACAAATTTACTCTCAGAACACATATGAATAGAAAAAATAACAGCCTACAAAACAAAGAATATATCAGCCTTTGAGGAAACATGGAACCCTTTCACAAACTATCTAAAGTCCACCCAGAACTCGTACCAAAGCAGTAACCAGAACCACAGCCATGTACAGGACCACATATCAGACCACATCCAACCCAGAACAAACCTTTTTTCATTGACATCATCCACATTCACTTCATTCTTTCTGTCTGCCTCCACATACAGACAAACCAGGATCCCTGCTCCCCTTCATTCCCACCTACACTTCTTTCTCCCCCTTTCTCTCCCCTCCCCTCTTTCTCTCTTCAACCAAGCCCCCCCCTTGCTTTTTTTTTTCCTTTTCTTTTTTTTTTGGATTAGAAAGTAATATTTTTATTGTTATCATTATCATTATCATCATTTTATCATTATTATTATTATCATATTGCTATTTACATTTCTGATCTTTTTCATTGTAATATGACGTTGTTTGTCAATACTCTGTCGTTGTTGTTTTTTGTTTGTTTATTTGTTTGAGTTTCCTTTTGTTTATGTGTTGTTGTTTTTCTGTCCACATTGTCTTGTTAACTATCACCAATAAAACAAAAAAAACAAACAAAAAAAAAGAATTGTCGCAGTTTCAGAATTCTCCAATGTCCCCGTGCACTGGGGCGCCATTAAGGGGAAGGGGAGGGGGGGGGGGTGCACTGTTAAAAAAACCTTGTAAAAAAACTGTAATATTCTGGCTGCTGGGGCGCCAAAAAAATACTGTTAAATAATGGAAAATAACCATCTCATAAAAATACGGTAATTTTCCATAATTAAAATACAGTTTTTTGCCCTAACTTTACATGATATTTTGCATATTTTTTACTTTTTAATGTTTAATAAAGAATATTCATATGTATTAAAACAATAAAATTACCTATAAATATGGACGAACATTGTTATAAAACAAATAATAGGGATTAAAATTGCAGAAAAGTTCTGTTATTAGTTGGTGTTTATCACCTAATTTTATGTTAAAAACTTGTATATCAATTCATATTTGATGTAATAAAATGATGTACCACACATGAAAACATTTCATTTATCTTTCAAAACCTGTCAGTCAACTGTTAATAAAGTAGTTGTCTGGATTGAAATTCCAACAATTTACTGTTAATTTAAGATCATATAAAGTATTAACATTATGTTTATAGGTTATTTCACATTCAGTCAATTATGATAGATTTGCAAATGTATTTTAACTGTATTTTTCTGTGAAAAAAGAAAAAAATTCTATTAAAAAATGGAAATTTTATGGTTATTCACAGTTAGAGTTTTTTCTGTTATTTTATATTTGACATGTAAAAGACAGTCTTTTTTTTGTCATTTCATTGACATTTTCCTGTATCATAAAAATACAGGAAAATCTGTAAAATAAGCAGTGAAAATTCTGTTAAATTATGGATTTTTTTAACAGTGTGTAAACGTGACATTCATGGAACCCAGCATTTTCGGGGGGCCCATAGAGCAGTGGAGGAGGTCCAGTGGATGCAGGTTAGAAGTTGTGAAAATTTTGTGTAGAGAAATAGAACCTGGGAGTTGGACGTTGAAAGGATGTAAAGTTTCACTTTCGTTTCACGCCAGAGTTAGTTACGTTAGTTATGGACTGCACCCCTTCGTATATAACTCTCCCCCCCGACGAGAAAAAAAAAACAAAAAACATCCCCCCTCTGTTTTTTTGACAAATCGCACCCTGTGTATAATCCTAGTGGTTCTGTCGGTAACTTTCGTTCTATCCCGTTGTCCAGTACTAAGTCACTGCTCCATCACTCAGACATGGTCACTGACATGTTTCCTCCTTCAGGGGCTGTTCCAGCACCGGTACTGACCCAGATTGGTTGTACTGACTAGGGGTGTGTATTGGCAAGAACCTGGCGATATGATACAAATCACAATACAAGGATCAAGATATGATACATCATGATATATCATGATACTGTTAAAAGGGCAATTTTTTGTTTGTTTATTTTTTAAAAATGATGATTTCCTGGAAGAATTGAATTACACCAGAAATATGCACAAATACTAAACGGATTTTTATTTGATCAGAACAGGATCTAATGCTATATCACAAAATGTTCCTGTGTTCAAACTGAAATTCTGTTTTACAGACATTACAGTTTCAGATCCTGTTCAAATGTTCATATTCTATTAGTTCAGAACTAACATCAGAACAGTACTTTAGTGCAATCCCAACAAAGGAACTACCATCTGCCTCTCGGACAGTAAACAGTGCTTTTAAGTTGCTTCAAATAACCATTATTTAATAAAACAGTGTTAAATAATAATAAATAAGATATAAACAATAAAGAAAAACCAAAAAGAAAAATGAACCTCTGCAATATCTGCATTTGAATAAATACCAAAAAATATTGATACAGTACTTTTTAATATCGATACAGTATAGTGAAATGAAATATTGCGATATATTGCAGAACCCGTATTTTCTAACACCCCAAGTACTGTCCTATTACCTGGGCTGAGATGGACAAGTGCTATAACTTGAAAACAGTTGAAGATATTGACATAATTACTGTTGGCAATAGATAGGAAGTCACATTTGGGCTTTCATTTGGTGCCATAACCTTTGACCTTGACTGACCCTGAAAGGTCAGACCCAAGGCCATCTATGTCCAGAGTTCTACAAACTTCTCCAAAACCGTCAGCAAGAATCAATTGAAATTCATAGTATATGTTCCTTGGGGCTAGGGATGTAACGATTACCGGTATAACAATAAACCGCGGTAAAATTGCCAACAGTTAGTAGTTCCGTTTAAATTCTAATTATCATGATAACCGTGTTTGATTACCACACTTTTCCAGAGGAAACGCCTATGTGAAGATCTGCGTTTATGTCAAATATTTGAGTATAGTTTAAATTTATTACAATTTTAATTTTATATACCTAATATTTGGAACCGATATTCACTTTGTCTTTGAAAAGGTTCGTTAAGCATCTTTGTGTTATTTATGCAATAAAGTATATACATTTTTCAAATCGGATTTTATATATTTTGTGTGTTTTTTGTCCTTTTGTGTTGATATAGTAGGTTAAAATGAAAAAATAATAGGCAGATGATATAAATGAAGTTGTGCTGAAAAAAAGATCCCAAACATGGGTATAGTAAACATTTGTTTATATAGTATATAAAGGCAAAATCAAAAGGACTGAACAACGGCCAAAATAGACTCAGACCACAAAGGGTTAATACTTTCATGTTTCTGCAACAGAAAGTACATTGCGCCTGTTATTTAATTTGTTTTTGTTGTCGTTTTTTTTTTCAAAATACAACTTGGTTAAATTATTTAAGTGTGTATCAGTACTTTTTGAACATTTTGAGCACAGTTTCAACAATACTGTGATAATAACGATAACTGTGATAATTTTGGTCACAATAACTGCAATATGAAATTTTCATATATCATTACATCCCGACTTGGGGCAAGGTCTACCAAGTTTGTTCAAAAAACTGAGAAATGTCGATTTTAAAAAAAAAAAAAAATGGGGGAATTTTTGAAATGTAAAAATTCCCCACTGGTTTATAATGAGACACATTTCAAAATGCTATAACTTGAAAACAGTTGAAGATATTGATATAATTACTATTGGCAATAGATAGGAAGTCACATATGGGCTTTCATTTGGTGTCATGACCTTTGACCTTGAAAGGTCAAATGAATGCCAATTAATGTCTTAAATATGCCGTTGGACTGACAGGAGCCTTGGTCCTATTTTTAAAATCCACATCCAACCTTGAGGGGCAACATCCCAGTCCCCCAGCACTGATATTTGTTGTATATTCAACAACACAATGTACCACATTTGTCCAGCAGTCACCGCCAAAGTGTTCACATGATTCTGGCCATAGCAACATGATTGTAAGGCTATTGTGTTCCAAAATTACTAATATCTCCCAAAATATTGATCCAATCAACTTGTCATTTTTGCCAGTATGTTCACTGACCAAAAATATATAAGTATGACAACCTGCAGCAGTCAGCTCTGTACGGATTTAGTGTGATGCCAGACACACACACACACACACACACGCACGCACGCACGCACGCACACACACACACACACACACACACACACACACACACACACACACAGTCCACTTCCCTTTCATAATATAAAGAAGATACACAAAGCACAATTAATGTAGTAAGCGTAACTAGTACAGGTACATTTCAGATCAATATATGGTGTTTTTTGTACAAAGAAAAACTTAGAAGAAAACAACATAATAGATGTAACAAGGCCAAAATTAGGTAAAACATTGAAATAATTTGAAACATAAAGTCACATATTTATGGAAAAGAAAAAGCAGTAAGAAAACACTGTAAAACATGTAATAAAACACAAATCATGTAAAATACAAAACAAAATGAAATTAGTCAAACATATAAAGATAAAAACACACTTCTGATTTCAGGCTTTCTTATTAGTTTTTAGTAGAATCAAAAGAGTAGATTTTAGTAAAGCAACAAAACACTGAAACATTTTTGTACAAAACATTTTTGTACAAAACGTACAAAATAAACTCAAAAGACAACAGAAAATGTATACCATAAATAGGGCTGGGTAAAAAAATTGATTTGATCGATTGTGGATCGATTTCTTTTTCATTTTGCCTAATCTATTAATGGTGGATAAGATCGATTTTTCAGAGCAGGACTGTGAGTAAATGACCAGCGCGGAAACGCGGCTGGCTCTGTCTCGCGAGCCCCTCACGGAGACAGGGAGTCTTGGTTGTGCTGGCAGCGGTACCGGCGCAGGAGGAACGCGGAGGAAGGGTGGGGAAAACCACAGTGGGAGGTCCTCCCGGCCTCAAACTCGAACCTGCAATGTGGAGGAACTGGCCAGTGGAGGCGGGTCACAGAAGCCAGTTGTTCTAGAAATATTAACTTTGATCACCTGTGGTTGAGGGCGGAGTTAGAGGAATAGTAAAGCGGAAATCACGAAGCTCCGCCCACCCTCCCCTTCCAGTGAGTTTGTTGTACCAAGGGCCCAACATGATTCTGTTTCAGGGGCCAAACTGGTGTCAGTGCCCCAGGGTGACAGTAATGAGCCTTAAGGCTGGAAGCAGCAGGTATAAAACAGAATAAAGATGACGAAAAAGTCGATCTGAGCCACTGTAGAAACATGGACATGTTTGTGTCCTGTTCATTATTTCAGAGCAGATTCATCTGTTTACTGATGAAATGTCAGATTTATTTCTTTTCTAATATCAATATTGATTCTGTGTTGCATGGCTGCAGTACTCAAATAATCAAGTTACAACTCAAAATTGTACTTTGGTATCACTGAATGAATCTGAATCAATCAATTAATACTGAATCGAATTGAATTGAATCGCAATTAATTGATTCAGGACCTTATGAATCGAAATCGAATCGATTAAGGAAATTGGCCATGATACCCAGCCCTAACCATAAAGGCATTTATTTCAATATAAAATATAATTAGATCCTCCAAGCCTACTTTTTGTGCATCTGGTACATCCAGAGCCCTGTTTTCCTGCACTACTGAATGCATCCTACATATACTGTATGTATACTGTGGCTCTGCTGATATCATTGCCGGCCTCAACTTGCCCCATACATCATTATTCCAATGCAATTCAATATTTTTTCCCTTGACATTTCAGAGTATGTGTGATTTAACTTTTATTTTCTGTCTCGTTTAATATTCTTGTGATGCATCATCAGTCTGATTCATCCCCAACTGACTTTTGTTGTTGGCTCCCTGGCTGTTTGCACTCCTTTAACCGTATGCACGTCTGTCTTTGTGTTTGCTTGATTCTGTCTGAATGGATGTGTGTGTGCGTGTGTGTGTGTGTGTGTGTGTGTATGTGTGTGTGTGTATGGGCTGTGGTGCCGTTGCAGTGTGGTGAAGGGCCAATGCAGGGCTATAGCCCCAGGCTGCTGAGCTGAGAGGGAGGAGAAGCAGGAGGATGCAGTGGGTCACTCTGGCAGTGACCCTGGGGTGTGTTTGTCTGTCCCGGGCATCGCACACCCCCACCCCCACCCCCACCTCCACACACACCCCTCTCGTGGACAACTCTGAGGAGGAAGTGGACGAGCCGTGCTTTGAGCCGTGCACGTGCGAGGTCAAGGAAGGCGTGCTGCATGTGCACTGCGATGGGCGTGGCTTCACTAACGTCAGCCAGGTATCACTCCTTTTCATCTATCTGCCATCGAGCAGATCTGCATGACTCTTTATTGTGGCGGCTAATCAGTCTGATTAACACACTGTATCTCCAAGTCTAATATCCTGTCTGTGCTGTGGCTTATGGGTGTTTGTAAGCGTTAAATTCATGTAATTAATAAGATAACTAATCAGAGCCCTAATTAATCATTCAGGTGTCACAGTCATGGGTCCGCCCTTTCAATCTCAACCTCCAGAGGAACTCTCTGAGGCGTCTCTATAGCAACGGGTTTCAGCACCTAGGCAACGCAGTGTTGTTAAACCTTGGCAACAATGCACTCCAGGACATCCGAGTGGGAGCTTTCCATGGTCTGGCAAAACTGAGACGCCTGTACCTCCACGAAAACAAGCTGGAGGTCTTCCGGAATGACACCTTCGCCGGCTTAGAGGCTCTGGAATACCTGCAGGTAGAGCACCAGCACATAATCTGTCCATGAATTACAGAAATATTGACAAATGTGCCTGATTTTACAATAAATGCGGTGGCAGAGACAGTGCGTGGTTAGCTGGCGGCCAGTGCAAGAATTTTCTCGACATCTGTCTCCACTTTCAGACCGAGGTGCAGACTGCCTCAGCGTTCCTGCTGCATTCTCTAGGCTATTTTTCAATTGCGGCAATTCCATGTTCATCACATTCCCTCTTTTGTATCTCCAGGCTGACTACAATGTGATCAAACGCATTGACAGCGGTGCTCTGAGGTTCCTCTACAAGCTTCGAGTTCTCATCCTCAATGACAACCTGATCCCTGTCCTGCCTGCTCATCTGTTCAGGTTAGAAACCTTCAGTAGTCTGACAGCTCCATAATAGTACAATGACAGTGGGGGAAGGAAGTAATACCTCTGTAATTACACTGCGCTGCCTGTGTATAATAACTAGCTTGGCCTGTATTAGACCTTTAAGGTTTCTTTGAGCTAATATTACCTTGAAATTATATGTATGCCATGGGGAGTAGTTATTTTCTTTATCTTGCAATTAGGGATGTAATGATTACTGGTATAACGATAAACCGCAGTAAAATTGCAGACAGTTAGTATTACCATTTAAATTCTAATTATCATGATAACCGTGCTTAATTACCGCACTTTTGGGGGAAAAAACCCTATGTAAAAATCTGCTTTTGTGTCAAATATTTGAGCATAGTTTTAATTTATTGCAATTTTTATACTATATACCTAATATTTGTAACTAATATCCACTTTTAAAGAAACGGTTCATTAAGCATCTTTGTGATATTTATGCAATAAAGTATATCATTTTTTTTTTTTTATCGGATTTTATATTTTTTTTGTGTTTTCTGGCCTTTTATGTTTTTATAGTAGGTTAAAGTGAAAAAATAATAGGCAGATGATATAAATGAAGTTGTGCTGCAAAAACAGATCCCAAACATGGGTATAGTAAACATTTGTTTATATAGTATATAAAGGCAAAATCAAAAGGACTGAAACATGGCCAAAATAGACTCAGACCACTAAGGGTTAATATTTCAATGTTTTTGCAACAGAAGGTACATTGTGGCAATTATTTTATTTATTTTTTTCAAAATACAACTTGGTTAAATTATTTCAGTGTGTGTGTATAAGTACTTTTTGAACATTTTGAGCACAGTTTCAATAATACCATGATAATAATGATAACCGTGATCATTTTGGTCACAATAACCATGATATGAAATTTTCATATCGTTACATCCCTACTTGCAATATATTAATTTCAACAGTATTTCAGTATTCTAGGTTCCGAATCAATTTGTTTTAATTTGATATTATTTTGATATGAATTTGTCTTCATTTCTTACTGTCTGTGTAGGTTCTCATTTGCCCAGGTCATCGTTCTTCTTAGTAGTTCTTCTCGGTTCAACTGAACTGGTTTAGCTCTTTTAAAAATGTTTTGTCTTTTATCCAAGAGACTTCGTCATACCCACCAACGACCCTACCCCCAGGGCCACACCTTCTCTATGACCCTAACACTTAAATTCATTAGCATATGGATTAACACCTGGAAAGACCACTCCCCCTGCAGGTTTATAAATCCAGTATCCCCCACCAGTTATTAGAACTGTAGAAGTCTCTTGGATGAGAGACGAAACATTTTCAAAACAGCTAAACCAGCCCAGTTCCTATCTTACTCTTTGAATCATTACAGTAGAGTCAATCAGATGTATTCACTATTCTTGGATCATAACCTCTTGCTACAGTTCCCTTAGTTACCTCTGCCAGGAGGTATTGTGAACACTTTACTTTGTGTGTTTGTGTGCATGTTTGTTTGTTTGTTAGCAAGATAACTCAAAAAATTATGGACGGATTTTCAGGAAATTTTCAGGAAATGTTGAAACTGGCACAAGGAAGAAATGATTAAATTTTGGTGGTGATTTGGGGGGGGTGCAGATCTGTCTTGGCAGAGGTCTGCACTCTCCGAGTGCTTTTCTTGTTTGTTTGTGTGTTTGTTTGTTTGTTAGCAACTTTATGGGAAAGCTATTCCAACCATCTTTACCAAATTGTACCCACAGATAGGCCTAGGCCCTGGGACCAACCCATTAAATTTTGGGCCAAGTAGGCCAAAGTTCAAGGTCACAGTAAGGTCACAAAATCTACAATTTTCCTATCTCTCATCATTGAGCAATTTTCAAAAAATCATAAAAATTTAAAAATGACTCCAATTAGCCTTCAATATGATACACCCGTAGCTTATAACAATATCTTGTTATTATTATATTTTCAGCGGGGCTTGTCCGTCTGTCCATCTGTCTGTCTGTCTGTCTGTCTGTCTGTTTGTTTGTTAGCAAGATAACTCAAAAAGTTATGGACAGATTTGGATGAAAATTTCAGGAAATGTTGATACTGGCACAAGGAACAAATGATTAAATTTTGGTGGTGATCGGGGGGCGGGGGGCGACTGATCTGCCTTGGCGGAGGTCTGTGCTCTCTGAGTGCTTCCCAGTTATTAGTTAAAATCCCAAATGTCTGCTTTGAGATCATGATGGCCTTTTGACCTTTAGCTACCAAAATCTTATCTTTCCATCCGTGAGTCCAAGTGAACATTGCACCAGATCAGGAAAAAAATTGAAAAAATGTCCTCAAGGCATTCCTGAGAGATCACAGACATAAGAACAAACAGTACTACAGTAGTACAATTATATTCAATTTCACATACACGCAGTCATTTTATATATAGTCATCATATATAACCACATATTCCACATAATATACAATTCTTATGACTACATTCAATTGTGTTTAACCGTTTGATGCATGAATTATGAGAAACTTAGTTAAGATTTTTTATTATTCCTCTTTAGACATAAAAAAAAACAATGAGATTGATTTTTTTTTTTTTTTAAATGAACCTACTTTTTATGAACTTACAAAAATGGCCACTCAGCTAATTTTTAAAGCAAAGAAACATGTATTTAAAACACAATAACAGAAGTGATAAACTGTTTGGAAACTATGAAATAAAAACAGTTTTAATGCAGTTAATCTGATGTTTTCTCACATTTTATCATACTACTACATCTAATAGTAGTTATAAGAGTAGAAGAAGTGTTTTGATCCTTCAGTTAAAGTAAATAATAAAAAAAATAAAATAAAATCAGCAAAATGGACTTAAATTATTTAAAGTTTAAAGTTGTTTTTGATAATTTTACTGCTGTAAATGTTTCAAGTTGAACTCATTTCACTTCTTTATAAACTGTAGTTTTATCAAAAGCAATGCATCTTATTTTATATAATGAACTTTTCTGTTTTCTGTTTTGTGATGATGCATTTTCCAGTGAATCCATGAGGGATTTTAAGTCGTTTATTTAGATTAAAGAGGAGAATTTTTTTTACTTTATCCTTCAGTTTATCACAAATATCCACCGTCAACATATTCACACTGGCATAAAAACTTAGATGAGGTTCAGGAAAAGCTGCAGGAAATCAAAACACTCAAACAACACAGATTTCAAATTTGTATTTAAGCTCAGAACTGGAGTAAAAGTGAATTAACCCTTTGATGCATGAATTATGAGAACCTTAGTCAAAATTTTTTATTATTCTTCTTTAGGCATGAAAAAAACAATGTGATTGATTTTTTTTTTTAATGAACCTATTTTTTATGAAGTTACAAAAATGTCCACTCAGCTAATTTCTGAAGCAAAGAAACATGTATTTAAAACACAATAACAGAAAGTGATAAACTGTTTGGAAACTATGAAATAAAAACAGTTTCAATGCAGTTAATCTGATGTTTTCTCACATTTTACTATACTCTAATACTAGTTATTACTCAATTCATGTAGATAATATGCAAAAAAAAAATTAGTTACAGAAAACTGTTAATTACAGTTTAATAACAACTAGCAATTGATTTACACTCAAATATAATAGTGCAGATCAGGTTTATCAAGAACAGCAAAGTTACAGTAATGGTATGAATGTCAGTGTATTATGGGATGGTGCATAAGTGTCCACTGTGTCAGCTGATATGGAACTAAAACAACAAAATAATACAAGAGAACAGCTGGAGAATGACTGTCTACTATAGTGACCACTATGCATGAAAGGGTTAACTTTGATATCATATTTTATGACTATTTTCTGTAACTATGTCGCTAATGCCATTGATCATTTGAATATTCCGATGTTTGTTACAGTTAATCCTACTGTTTTATGGCTGAACTATCAAAGCAGTAGCGTTAATCACTTTTACCGTTTTAAGTACACCTGTATAATCAATGCAAGCCTTGAGTGAACGCCCACAATACATATACTTATTCATTCAGTCATTCATTTTCTGAACTAATTAATCCTGGAGAGCGTTGCGGAGGTGCTGGTGTTTATCCCAGGTAACATCGGCGAAGGTGCAGGTCAACCTTGACATGTCACCAGTTCATCACATTTACAGATGAACAACCGTTCAGTCTCACAACACCTATGGGTGATTTGGATTGGATTAACCTATTAAGGTGCATGTCTTTGAATGGTGGGAAGAAGCTGGAGGACCCGGTGAGAACCCACACAGACACAGTAGCCCCTTTTACACAGCACTTCTGTTCTGGAATATTCCTCCTTTATTCTGGAACAACGTCTGTGTAAATGAAGTGGTGGATCCTTTGGTTCCACCTCTGTCCCACCTCTGGAACTCCTCTGAAGGTAGGAACAGAGCCCCGATAAAGGTGGAACCAGGATTTAGGAACGCTATGGAAAAAGAACACCTATGGTTCCAATCAAGGGGGGACATTTTGATGACGTATTGTGTTATGACCCCCGCACTGGGGGATTTAAAAATGAGCGTTTACAGTAAACAAACATATCAACAAGTTGAATTAAGCTTAAAATCTTCACTGCTAAAATAAACATCGCTGCGCTCTGTTCAGCCTAAATTGCTGTTTTGAGAGTGACGAAGAAAGTGAAATGATGCAGTCTCCATTTTCTCATTTTAAACATGACATAATGTATGACCACCTGCTGTTACATGTCAAGCTTGTTGTTTCCTTCACTGTCCACAAATTGATGGGTCAGAGACTTACTGTCTACTAGGGATGGGAATCGATAAGAATTTAACGATTCCGATTTCATTATCGATTTTGCTTATCGATCTGATTCCTTATTCTCTTATCGATTCTCATCGGGTGAAGGAATAAAAGAGTACAAACGGGTGTGTTTGCATTAACTGTCTTTTATATTTCCATCTCTGCACAGAAAATATAACATATACAGGATGTACAAATAATAATAATAACAGATGATGCCGGGCCTGGTTTGGGGGGGGGGGGCGTATAGTGAAAGTGAAACTAAAGATGCTTTACTCATTCCTCTATTGCCGCATTTTCACTACATGGAACCGGTTTGACTTGGCCCATCTCCTGTTGTGCACCTCATTTCCTTTCTCCTACCTTCAGAAACTTGTATTTGAGGGGGTATGGCATTTGTTGCCAGAACTGGGCCCAGATGACGGCCTGGTGTTCACTCTGCCACTAGATTCACAAGCACAGCTAAGTAGCGAATCAAATGAATCACATGCTGTGGACAAATGTTTGAGCATATTGGAGGGATTCCACCCTTCAGAACAAATGGAAGCTTTGACAGTGTTCCAGTGGACCTGGTGTCATCTTTTTAGTCCGTTTCTGCCTCAACACCATGTTGGCTACGTTCTGACCAAAACAATGCAGCGTACGCGTGACATCATCGCGCATGCACAATGAAGGCGGAATCGATAAGCAGAATCGTTAAGCAGGCAGGCAAACAATTCCAAGGAATCAAGCTAGTGGGATCTGGTTCTCAAAAAGAACCGGTTCTCGATTCTCATCCTTACTGTCTACGCTCTTTTTAAGGAAACTTCACTTTACAAGTCTTCCATTCAAGGAAATATGCACAGGGGTCAGAAAGATAAGAGTAACCAACCAATTGGTAGTTAACCTAACATGGGAAAAGACTGAACATATATAAGCTTTGACTTTGGACGATTGTGGTCTGTTGTCTTAATATTCTTGCATATGTAGCAATATATTTCCTTTAACCCCAATTCAATTTCGACTTTTTGTGCTCTTGCTTCAAAATTGTGTCCAGACTGCTAGAAACTTCCATGACAAGAGCCAACACCTCTATGCTTGACGTATTTCCAACACAAATTTTATTTCCCACTATCCGCTGCACTGCATCTCCACCCCTTTGATTGGTGAACACAGGTTCGCTGTGTTGAAGTCCAGCCTGTCTCACCTCTGTTACTCCTTTGCCTTGGCTTTAGAAATCAGACAGTGGAGGAAAAAAGGTGGGATCACCATCTGACCTTTTTTCTGGTGTGGCTAGTGTTGTATAAAGTACTGGAAAATCATACTTGAGTAGAAGTACAGGTACCCTACCAAAAAATTACTTTGGTAGAAGTTGAAGTAACCAACTGAAATACTACTTAAGTTAAAGTCTTTAAGTATCTCGTATTAACTGTACTTAAGTATATCAAGTAAACGCCAATTAAATGTACTTTATTTTTATATTTATTTTTACCTCCACCAAGGAGGTTATGTTTTTGCCGGCATTAGTTTGTCTGTCTGTTTGTCTGTTTATCTGTCCATGCAAGATAACTCAAAAAGTTATGGATGGATTAGGAGGAAAATTTCAGGAAATGTTGATACTGGCACAAGGAACAAATTATTAAATTTTGGTGGTGATCGGGGGGGGCTTCTAGTTTATTTATTTATTTATTTGTATCAGACATGTAGGTAGTTACAGTCCATAGAGTATAATGAGCATTAAAAAAAATAAAATAAAAAAGGGTTATAACTGTAAAAATGACACATGTGCACACATCCTATCTTCAATAACAGTATAAAGATGCTGGTGCCAGTATTTAACAAGTGAAGAATCAGTATAAAAATCAGAGTTAACAATTGTAAAAATCCCAACATTTCTAGAATGACTTAAACGCAGTATAAAATTCAGAATTGCTTTCCGTAACATCTCATAAGAGCGAACATTATTAAAACAGAACATACCACTAGCACTACAGCTACAATAAAAACCATTTATAATATGGAATGCATTGTTTAAAGCAACTCTGACTGAGTGAGCAGTACAACGTTTAAAATTAACCTGCACGTAACAGAGATAAACATTCGAGCAAAAAGATATGAACAATTTATTCTTAACAGTAGTGGAACAAAAATAAAACCTGTGAGAGATAAAATTACTCCTGCCATAAAGACTCCTAACCTTAGTTTGAATGTCATTATCATCACTAAGACTATCAGATAAATAGTCAATATGTCCAAGGTACTTGTAGGTTTTGACATATTCTAATGGAAGGTTATTCAACTCAAGTTCAGTTTTTACATTTATAACTATTTGTGTCAAACAACATAATCTTTGATTTATCCGAGTTAAATAAAATATCATGAGACAAGTAATGAAAGTAATGAAAGTAAAAGTACAAGTAAATGTTAATAACAACCAAGGGCAGTCAGAGTTTTGAATATTATAAAGTTTATCCTGGATTTTCAAACATGGTTAAGTAAAAGACAAGCAGACAAAATATTGAAAATGATACTTCCATCACACACTTCAAAAACCTAAACAGAAGTAGGCTACTGTCAGAGATGTCAGAATTTTGAAAAAAAAAAAAAAAAAGAAAAAGAAAAGAAAACTATGAAGCTTATGTTGCACCTCAAAACATGGAGCCTACATTACACTTACATAGAAACAAGGAATCTAAAGAAGAAGCCATGGCAACAGCAGCCACAGATGGCCATCGCTTCCTCCATGGCTGCTGCTGCTGCTTACAAGAGTGCTGCTGCTATAACATCTACAGATCGCCGACAGGTTGAGTGTGGATGTCATTTGCACTTGTGCATTATACAGTTATGCCCAATGACAAATCAGCTTCCTGACTTTGTTGCAGTCACCGGTAATCTCAGCGATGAAAACACCTAACGATACTGTGCATTAAAATGTATCGGAGTAGAAGTATGCAGTAGAATTAGGAAATGTAGTGAAGTAAAAGTGAAAGTAAACAGAATAAAAAAATACTCAGTAAAGCACACATTCTCCCAAAACATACTTGAATACAGTATTGAAGTATTAGTACTATACAACACTGTGCAGACATGGGAAATATTCAAACTCCACATAGAAAGTCCAGTCTCCGCCGTCAGCTGTTGTTGGAATGGAGCCTGGGACCTTCTTGCTGTGAAAAATACAAAATACAAATAAATACTAAAATACAGAATCTGTTTCTGTGGGTTGAATGGGTCGTAAACTTTTCCTTTTTGTTTCACTACTTTTGAGAACTGAGCCAATATCAGACTCGCACAGACATCAACATCAGATTCATCCTGTTCTGAATCCGATTCTGTTCAGTTGGAAACCTTGAGCAGTGTTTGTTCTGACGACAGGGTGAACACATGCGAGGCGGTCTTCGTAAAGCCTCGCCATGTCCTTTTAAAGTGAGATTTTCAGATTTGTAAGCCTGTGTCTTACTTTTTTGAGTTTCCTCCACTGCGACAATGATTTTGACCTTTGACTACCACAAGCCTCTCAGTATATCTTTGTGTGCAAGTTCACGTTTCTGCCAGTTGTGTCAAACTCATCTAAGATATTGTGATTTAAATGGGATGGGTTTTGTATCATGACCCGTCCACAGCAGGGGTGAAAATGAAAGATAAAAATATTTGAAACTTTATTTTAGCATTTTAAAAACCACTATTGTCATCTAGTCAAATTTTTTTTAGCTTGATAACATTCTTGGCAATATCATCCAACGTTATGTGATAATTTCACTGGTATTAGTTACTTGTCACCTCTTAGTTTACCTCATTATTACCATGTTATTACTAAGCTGTAACATAAAGTGCCGCTGATCTTTGTGTTGAATGGTTTTTGAATGATATCAGGACCAACCTGTATAAATATCATTGTAAGACACAATTAGCCTTAACCTGTTCTGTTGTCGATGCTTCTGTATTTAATATTAAAAAATGTGATTAATCATCAGATAAAAACGTTTCTCAGCAATGAGAAGTTTGAACCGTTATTTTCACTTACTATATCACTGTCCTTTCATCTAACCTAGCAAACTACGCTAACTATCCTCCCCCTCTTCTTGCTCCAGATCAGTATCTCTGACTCATCTCGACTTGCGGGGAAACCGTCTGAAGAGCCTGGCATATGCTGGGACCCTGGAGTACGTCGGCCGCTCCCTGATGGAGCTTCAGCTGGAGGAGAATCCTTGGAACTGTGGCTGCGAGGCGGTGCAACTGCAGCAGTGGCTGGGCCAAATCCCCTACACGGCCGTGGTGGGGGACGTTACCTGCGAATACCCCTTCCATCTCCACGGCAAGGACCTGAGGGAAATCCCCCGTAAAGAGCTGTGCGCTGGCCTCCCAGATAAAGAACTCCAAGCAGAAGGGGTCGGTCCATCAGGAGGGTCACAGCCACAAAATGTTCCCCCAAACACTAAACCCAATTCCCATCCAGGACGGGTCAGGCCCACAAAACCCTCGTCCATGGTTCACGGCTCCCGTCAGAACACTCACACTTCCTCCACTTCATCATCCTCGTCTTCTTCAGCCGAGCGTAAAGACAGGGAGAGGCACCCGAGGCCTACTAAGAGACCTCGACCGTCTAGAACGCCCCCCACAGCTCGAAGTCTGATACCAAACCAAAACCCCCCCATAGCCGGCTATCAGACCCGACCCCCGATCCCAATCATCTGTCCCCTGGGCTGCACCTGTAACCTGCACATCATAGACCTGGGCCTGACGGTCAACTGTAAGGAGAATGGCATCCTCAACATTTCCCAGCTCACGCCTCGGCCCCTCAACGGCCGGAAGCTCTACTTAAGTGGGAACTTAATCCAGAGGATCTACCGTACAGACTTCTGGAATTTCTCCAGTCTCGACCTGCTTCACCTTGGCAATAACCGCATCTCATACCTCCAGGAGGGGGCCTTCTCCAGCCTCATAAGTCTGAGGAGCCTCTACCTGAACGGGAACAATCTTGAAAAGCTCAGCCCTGACATGTTTCTGGGTTTACAGAATCTAAGGTAAGACAGTTTCACTGCATTAGAATAATATAAGACAGTTAAATATTGTAAGTATTGAAAAGAAGAGGAATGGTTTTAAATGGAAAAGTATTACTAAGGTTCAGCACCGAAGGTTTGCATGCATTTGTGTACATATGTGAAGTTTGTATTGGAGTCTGTTTTGTGCCAGGAGCTTCTTCACATCGGCTAACTCCAGTATGGAGCTAATGACTGTCACTTCCTGTTTCCGTGGTAACAGCCTGTACACTGGTCATTTTCTGTGTTCATCAATGCCTTATTTTTATTCCTCTACACTGGAAACAGTGTACAACTGTTAGGTTAGTCATGAAGTTACCTGACATTAAAAAAAACTAAACTAAACTAAAGCACAGAGGCATGCACGAATTTTCCAACTTTTGTAACTTTAAAAACATAACTTGCATTTGTAAGATAGTGCAGCTATATATACAAGGTGTCCCAAAAATGCATACACACTTTAAATCAGGGGTCTCAAACATGCGTCCCGCCAAAGGTTCCAATGTGGCCTGTGGGATGAATTTGTGAAGAGCAAAAATTCCACAGTCAAGGCTGTGGAACTCATTTTAGTTCAGGTTCAATATGATCTCAAGTAAAATAATAATGACCTGCAAGAAATAAAGACTCCATATTTTCTTCTCGGTTTGATGTGAAAAAGAAATAATATTACACCATGACTATAAATTATGACAACTTCTATTTTTTTGTCTTTGTTTTAGTGCAAAAAAATAACATTAAATTTTGAAAATATTTTAATTTATAAACTATCCTGTAACAATAAAATGTGAATAACCTGAACAAATATGAACAACCTGAAATGTCTAAAGAAAATTAAGCACAATTTTAACCATTTTCTGCCTGTTCCTCAGTGTTTAGTATCTTTGTAGATCTGATCCATAATGCACATGTAGAAATGATAAGTTGAAGCAGAATATTGTTAAAATTGCACTTATTTTTCTTAAGAAATTTCATTTTTTTCAGGTTATTCACATCTTTTTTGTTTGCATAGTTTATAAAAGTAAGTATTTTCATAATTTAATGGTTTTTTGCACTAAAACAGACAAAAATCTGGAGTTGTCATTATTTATAGATTATTCTGCTTTTATTTTATTGGTCTTACCCACTGGAGATCAAATCGGACTGAATGTGGCCCCTGAAAGAAAATGAGTTTGAGACCCCTGCTTTAAATAGTAGGTGTTTATTAAAATTCATTTCATTTTCCAAATGTAATAGAATTTCCAAACATCATTTTATTGTTTTGTCACTTCCTGTTCTCAAACTGATGTCCGTTCTAGTCCAGACACTGGAAGTCTAGATGTGTGAGATCTGGTGAACTGGACAAACAGGTGGATTGGACGGAGGGGTTTGGTTGAATACCCTCCGCGTTCACCAGACCTCACACCACTAGACTTTTTTTAGGTGGATCCCTAAAAGACAAAGTCTACGCTTTGAGACCTGCAACAATTGCTGAATTGAGAGCAGCCATTGAACGTTAATGCACACAAATGCCAAGGGAATTGTTTGGCGATGTGTGTGATTCCATCGGTTGCTGTTGTCAGCAGAGTCTGGACCAGAACGGACATCAGTTTGAGAACAGGAGGAACAGACAAAACAAGAAAATGGTGTTTGTAAATTCTATTACATTTTGAAAATTAATGAATTTTAATAAACACCTACTTTACAATTATTTAAAGTGTGTATACATTTTATTGGGGCATCCTGTTTATATTTCAGTACATGTTTTGTGTATAAAGAGAATAGTTTTTTCCTCCCAAAATTATATTGAATTTTACAGTGGGAAAAAATTGTGTCACGGTATTGTATGTGTGTCAGAGTCCTGCACCGGGTCGGGTACCCATGGGTACTTAAAAGTGAGTTACTGTGTGGACAATGTGTTTAATCACAGGTCAGGTCCGGTTGTGGTACTCAGCTTTGAGGATGAGTGGGTGGATTTGGAAAAGTGAACCCGTGCAGGACTCTGATTTGTGTTGAGTCTAAAGCCACTTCTCTGTCCGCTGTCTCACTGAGGGGTGGAGCTTCCCTGTGCTGTATGCTCACATGCATGTCCAGAGAGAGAGAGAGAGAGAAAAGAGGAGAGAGAGAGAGAGAGAGAGAGAGAGAGAGAGAGAGAGAGAGAGAGAGAGAGTGCAGTACAAGCCGTGGCTGTATCTCCATTATGTATTTTCTGCAGCAGATGAAACAGTGGAGTGTCTTAAACCTTCAGAAGTTATTAAACCAAACTCCCCAATCACTGCTGTGGAGGCACAACAGTGATTGGACATTAACTTGGGGTGGGCTTTAACCTGGCCTATAGTTCTGAGTATAATATTCCTGATTATATTTTCATTAGCGTACACTGATCAGATTTTTGTTGTCATTACTTCAGAATGAATTGTTTAGAACTACAGAGGGAACAGATTATTGTGGTTCTATATTGTTCAGAGTGGACTTCCTCTTCTTTTTTGTGTTTTATCACAGCTGTCATGTCACATTAAGCTGATTGACCTTCTGTGTCTGAGTGGAGACTGATTATTGTTCAGAACACACTGGACAAACCTGGGTTTTAAAGGGGTATCTACATGTTTTGTAGCTTTCATAGACAGCATTTTTAGTGACATTTTTGGAGCAGCGGTGCTGTGTCAGTAACACTAGGGGGCCCGGGGGCATGCTCCCCTGGAGGGAAAATTTTGCAAAATAAACCCTTAAATTGTGAGTTCTGGTGAGTTTTATGAAAAGAAACTGACAAATTGCAGCTTATCAATCACCAGATTCAAGTTATCTTAAGCCAGTTCCCTCATTTAAGGACCATCAAAACCAGTTACCTCTGAATAGAAGTTGACAGCTAGAAATTCATTCGCTGTTTTCAGACCGGTCAGCCCAGTGTCGGAGCCGGTTCCTGCACCAGTTCCACTGGGAACCCAAGTACCTGACCATGAACGGCCAGCGTTCAACCCATTATGTGAGCCCATGACACGTCATCGCCACCAAAAAAAAAAAGAGGGAGAGGCCATATTGCTACTGTTTTGTCTCTTGACACTTACTGTAGATGTAGTATGACTGATGCATGATGGGATAGGTTATAGGAGAAAAACCACATGTCTGCAAGTGAATGTATGAGCAGCGATAAAGATGACACAGAACTGTCCAAAAATGGTTTTGATTTAATGCAACACAGAACATTACAACTCTGTTTCTCTGCCATTTTCCACACTCATGTTTTCTTGGTTTGTTTATTTTTACGAACTGGTGACATCCGCTGATGTTGTCACGGTTCGCTTAGAAAAACCAAGTTTTACTTGGTGCCTGTCGGTTCCCAAATGCTCTGACTTTCAGTGTGAACACCTTGACCAGTTCCAGATTAGATGTGGGAACCAGCACTGGCCCAGTTCTCTGTGGGTCTGAAAACGCTGCTACAGTCTGCACCTGGTTCTACTATGTTTCTGTTCCATTCTATAGGGATTCCAGATTGTTTGCTTCAGTAGCATAAACAGAGAGGGGGGGGGGGGGGGGGAGGTTGGTTGTGATGCTTAAAGCAGTACCAAGTTGGTTAACTAGCGGCTAACAACTTGTAATAAAATTTAGCACATCACGTAAGTTCAAAGTCAGTGATTTTTTTGTTTGTTTTTTTTGCAGTGGCGCACAGAATTCAGCAGCAGCATGGCACCACTGCAGAATGTATATAGGGGAAACCCTGCAATGGGGAGGGGGGTTCAGTTTGTTTTAGTCTGCATGTTCACCTACATACGACATAAATATCACACATTAAACCTTAAGTTACTGTGTTTTCCTTGCTTTTGTAACCACAGTTTGCTTCCATTTTGGCATTTTTTCCAAGGTTTTTCATCCATCATTGCCTGGACGTCTATACTCTGAAATCGAGCCAAGCAAAATCCATTAGCAGATTTTTTTTCTTAATACAAGACAGTTACATTGTTTTTTAAAGAATATTTGGCTTCTCTCTAGAAGGGCTGTTTTTGCTACATATGTTAGACTACGTTCACAGCAAGTCTTAATGCACAATTTGCAGTTTTTGGTTAAATCCGATTTTTTTGTGTACTTGTTCATATTCCACATTAAATGCGACTTCTATCAGTTTTGAGTCTGCACTGAATGTGACCCTGGTCCTGAAGTGACCCACATGCACTAAAGAGGTCCTGAAGTGACCCACATGCACTAAAGAGGTCCTGATGGACTACGAGACCATGCAGACACACACTGTGTTTACATAAGGAAATATGGTTTTCCTCCACTCCGACCAACAACTGGGACCAACAACTGGGACGTTTGTCGCATTTCAATGACATAAAGGTCAGATAAATGTGACCTGGTCGTTCAGACTGAAGTCGCATTGCAGAATATCGGATACGTATTGGATTTAGGACCACATATGAAAGTGGTCTGGGTCGGATTAGTGCTGTTCAAACTGTCTTCAACAGATTGGATAAAGGTCACAAATGGACAAAAAAATCAGATTTAGGCCACATGTGACTGCAGTCTGAACAGAGCCTTAGTTTTCAGTCACTTCCAATAGGGCAGTGCAATTAATCAAAATTCAATTACAGTTCAATTATTACACTCAACAATCACAAAAATTATGTAATCGAGAAAAAACGAGTATCAATTTTGAGTTGTTTTAATTCATGCGCACGCAAGCTACCATGAGCTGCTCCGCCCCACCCCCCTCTAAGCTCCAGCTGCCAGCTAGCTGGCAGGTCCACCCCACCTAGCAGTCTTGAAAAATGGCAGGAGAATCACAGCAGAAGTGCTTGGTAAACAAAAAAGGCAAGTCAAATTCAATTGTATGGAATCACTTTGGGTTTGATGAAGAAGACGAAGAGCAAAAACACATCACGTACAAAAAGTGTTTCGTAGTTGTGTCCGCACCGACCGCTAACACAACAAACCTTTTTAACCATCTAAAGTTTAATCACTGTGACCTTTATGATAATCTTATGAAAAAGCAAAACACAAAAAAAACAACTCTATCTACAACTTCGTCTGCAATGCAGTCTTCAATCTCTCTGAATCTCTTTACGCTGCAACTCCCTACTCATCAACATCGGAGAGAAAAGATAACAGAATCCACTGGCCATTACCTGGCCAAAGGTATGTGCGCCATTAACACCACTGACAACTGGGGCTTCAGACAAATGGTGAATACACTGGACAAACGCTAGGTTTCGCCTTCAAGACATCATTTTACATGAGCTGCTACTACACTGAACATACTTGAATTTCTAATTTGCACTTTACGCGAGGTTTTTTTTAATTGCTATAGTTCTATGGCAAGTCTATAGCGGTTTAATTACAGTGCACAATTTGTTTACAAAAGGAAACATACTTGAATTTACAGTACACTTATTTGCATTCAAAGATTTTTTTTTGTTTCATACAAAAGTGAACATACTTTGTTTTAGTGTTTAAAAGCTTTGTTTATGTTTAAAGAGTATATTTTACTTTGTTTTGCAAGGAGAAAAAATAAACAACTTTAAGGTTAACAAATAATTGTTCTTAATAATCGGGATTTCAATTATTGCTAAAATAATCGTGATTATTGTTTTTTTCTATAATCAAGCAGCCCTAACTTCCAACCATGTGACAATCTTTGTACTTCAACCCAGACACTGTATGTTGCAGTGGTGGACCAAGTATTTTCACCCCCAGACCTTCAGTGGTGCTCTACTTGATTTAATCCACCTTTTAATAATAATCAATAGTATAGGTCAAGGCCAAAATGTGTTTATATAGCACATTATATAACACATTATATAGCACATTATATTATATAACACATGTAAGGCGAAAGGAACATGTATTTTAGAACATTAAAACATCATTTTTAGAACATTAGATCCCCATGCGTGTTGGTCCAGACCCCTGTCCATGTCCACATGATCCCTTTGAAAATGATTCCTTACATTAGTTCCATTACTTTATGGAACCGAACAAAGCACAGGTAGACCTGACAGACCCTGGAGACCACATTGGACCTTACAGATCCTGGAGACCACATTAGATCTTACAGATCCTGGAGACCACATTGGACCTCAGAGGTGGACCTTACAGACCCTGGAGACCACATTGGACCTCAGATTGGGGACTCACTGTCCTCACTGGAACTGTTGCTGTCACTGTCTTAAAATGTGTGTGGAAATTACCAAAAATAGTCACTTGCCCGATAAAGGGTTAAAAGTCAGTGCAAAAAAGTGGGTTTTCAGTAGTGATTTGAAACTCTCAACAGAGGTAGCAGCTCTAATGTTCAGGGGGAGGGAGTTCAAAAGTTTAGGACCAGCAACCTCAAAAGTCCTGTCCCCTCTGGTCCTCAGCCTGGACCTGGGACAGTCCAGGAGCAACTGGTCAGCAGACCGAAGTGCCCTGACGGAGGGTACAAAGTTAGCATTTCAGCTAAATAGGAAGGTGCAAGTCTGTGCAGAGATTTAAAAACAAAGAATAACATTTTAGAATCAACAGGCAGCGGAGTGAGAACAGTACAGGTGTGATGTGTTCCTGGTGCCGGGTCAGCTACAGCAGCACTTTGGACTAGATGTAGTTTACGGATTGCGAACTGGTCAAGGCCGTAATAATGGGAATTACAGTCGTCCAAATGAGACGTGATCACAGCATGCATCACTTTTTCCATCTGACTGGGGGGTAAGTAGGTCTTAGCTTTGGCTAAAAGTCTGAGCTGGAAAAGCTTGTCTTAACCACAGAGCTAATTTGGTTGTCAAGTTTAAAAGCACTGTCAATAAGAACACTAAGACTTTTCACAAAGGGGCAGCGGTAAGAAGACAGTTGGTTAAAAGCACAATTAAAAAGACAAATGTGAGTCACCGAAGATGACAACTTCTGTTTTTTTGTCATTTAACTTTAAAAAGTACCATTAATAATATACATATGATGCAATGACAGGGTGTTTCAACACAAACAGCTATAGTGAGAATGTTCTTTAGAACATTTAACAATGTATTCGGATTATAATGTAAATTGTGTCTCTTATCACATGTTTAGCCCTTTCATGCATAACTTATAAAAAAGGTATCTAGATTTTTTTTTTAGATTGATTTTGTTGCTCAAAATTAAGCTAAAGTTGAAATGCATTTTGAATTTTTCTTTTAAAAATATGATTTTATTTAGAAGATATTTAACCTCCTGAGACCCAGGAAAGTAGAAGTTTTGACTTTTTTTTTAAATTAAATAATTACCTATATTGGAAACATCATGATACAACAGTTTTTTCAGATGCATTTGTATGGAATGTCCTTTGCGGTGGACAGTTTTGTTTTGTTTTGTTTTGTTTTTTTTTTACAATTTTTATAGAATGTCCCTTGCGGTGGGCAGTTTTTTTGGTTGTTTTTACTGTGAAACTCCTTTCTACAAACGTGGTCAGAAAACCCATAGCTAGGTCTTTGGAGGCTAACTTTAAGAGATAACAGATCAGTCCAAATTCTAAAACTAAGATGATCCTTTTTTCATTGTATTGTTTAGGGTCTATAGAGACAGCCCCCTTGTGGTTTGGAGAATATTGCCTTTTGAACATGAACTGAAACTATATATCCACAAATATAAACGTCATGTATGAAAGGGTTAAGGGTCCCCATTTATCAGCTGAGGACTGCTTCTGGGGGGTCCTATTACAAAATGTATCTGAATGTTGGTTTTAACTGTTTGTAATAATTTTGTAATAAATCGACTGATTGATTGAGAATGAATGTCAGTAGTAAAGCAGGAAACCCAGTGAACATCATTCAGTGGGTCTGCTTTCACTACAGCTGCACCATGTATGTCATTTCAAGAATAATCATGAGTATTTATTAAATAAAATGACAAAAACAGATAAATGTTCATAAAATACATTATACTCACCAAAACTGTTTCTTATTTCTAGCATGTCTGTAACTAAATCCATTTCTTTTCCGTCGTCCATTGTTGGTTTAGGAAATATTTATTAAATCTAAACCAATATATTTTTTCTTACACCAGTTACCACAGAGGTGGTTTTCTACCTGAGCTTGTTCTGACTGCTATGGTTTTTGACCGTCCAATCAAATGACATGAAAATGCAGACATTGTTAGACTGGATTCAGCCAAAGTGAACATCAGTGTCAGAAATTAAACTTGTACTATTGTTTCTCAAATAGGCTCTTTTTTTTTAGCTGAAGAACTCTATTTCATGGAACTAATTACAAAATTTCAGTACCCTTGCAGAAAAAAGATATAAAGATATAATCAATGTAAAATGAAACCTAAAAAGGACTCTTATATGGCAATGCACTATTAACTTTAATAATAATATTTGTTCCCTCATATATGTAAATGCACTATTAACTTTAATAATAATATTTGTTCTAGACTCATACATGTAAATGCACTATTAACTTTAATAATAATATTTGTTCCCTCATATATGTAAATGCACTATTAACTTTAATAATAATATTGTTCTAGACTCATACATGTAAATGCACTATTAACTTTAATAATAATATTTGTTCCCTCATATATGTAAATGCACTATTAACTTTAATAATAATATTTGTTCTAGACTCATACATGTAAATGCACTATTAACTTTAATAATAATATTTGTTCCCTCATATATGTAAATGCACTATTAACTTTAATAATAATATTTGTTCTAGACTCATACATGTAAATGCAATATTAACTTTAATAATAATATTTGTTCTAGACTCATACATGTAAATGCAATATTAACTTTGATAATAATATTTGTTCTAGACTCATACATGTAAATGCAATATTAACTTTAATAATAATATTTGTTCTAGACTCATATATGTAAATGCAATATTAACTTTGATAATAATATTTGTTCTAGACTCATATATGTAAATGCACTATTAACTTTAATAATAATATTTGTTCAGACTCATATGTAAATGTGCTATTAAGGAGTAGATGCAAATATTTCTTTAGCGTGTGGAATGTGATTGACCAAACCTGACACTGGTTCCAGTGGCTGATTCTGCATCTATATTTATCTGGTCTTAAAGGCAGGTTTGAACTGGAACAGCTTCACCATAAACTGGCTGCAGTTGTTGTGGCGAGGAGGCGGGGCATAAACCCAATGAAAGGCAACACATAGAACCAATCTGGTCTGATCACAGCGACATTTATGGAATGACCGAAGAAAAAATAATATAGACCTAATCCCCACCCCCAACCCCCCACACACACTTTATGGGACTCTTGTAAAGGCTACTTTTGCACTTCATCTGATGTTAGTGATTAAAAATATGCACCAACATTCAGCTACAGTGGGATTAAATTATGTGCACCTGACAGTCATTCAATCCAACAACCCCACGGCCCCCCCACCTGTAAAATGAATCTGGCACCGCTGCCCAGTAATGCCACTATAGAACTTCTAGATCAGGGATGTCAAATTCATTTTAGTTCAGGGGCCACATTCAGCCTAATATGGAATAAAGTGGGCCGGACCAGTAAAATAATACAAATAATAGGATAAGAACTTATAAATATTATAAACTCCAAAGTCTATGTTTTTGAGTGAAAAAAGTAAAATTCCATAAAGAAAATGTTAACATCTACAAACCATTATTGAGCATTACATGAACAAATATGAATAACCTGAAAATTCTTAAGAAAAATTAGTGCAATTTTAACAATAATACATCTCAGTTTATTATTTATACATGTGCATTACAACTTACAGATCACAGTGGGTTTACAAATACACAAAACATTTAATAATAGGCAGAATGTTGTTAAAATAGTACGTACTTCTCTTAAGACATTTCAGGTTATTCATATTTTTTTGTTAAAGGCTAGTCTGTAAATGTAAACATTTTTGTGTAATTTTACTTTTTCGACACTAAAACAAAAAAGAAAAATTCACTTCTTTTCATTATTTATAGGTTTTTATGATAGTATTTTACTGGTTTACCACTTTAGATTGAACATCCTTGATTGATAATATCTTCAGTCTAATTTTTACATTTCACAAATTCATCCCAGGGGCCGGATTGGACCCTTTGGTGGGCCAGTTTTGGTCCCCGGGCCGCGTATTTGACACCTGTGGTCTAGATGAACTGGGGGTTGATCTGGGTCCAGTCACAGGAGGAGTCAACAATACCTTCTATGAATAAACTCCTCCACCAGTACATTTCCTTCGTCTGGATCATTCCAATCACTGTTCCATTAGTGCTGGCGTATCCTAGAGCAGTTTTACAGTGGACTGTCTCCGTGACAACAACCAGTAGCGTATGTAAAATCTTCATTTAAATAGGGCGGTCTCCAAGACTCTGTACCTGTTGACATTTGCGCAGGAAATCTGAGTTTATCACCTGTGACACGCAAATCAATAGCACATTTTTAGCGTGAACAAGCAAATTTGCACCATTATTTGTGATTTTAGTAAATCAGGCCTGAAATGTGTCCGTGACACTGCTTGATCTGGTCTTGTTGTACATCTGCTAGATCGCCCCCGTGTGGCCAACATGGAGCCTGAAGCTACACTGTTGTTTCTGAGCCTCAAGGCAGATTTGTTTGAGCCCAGCAACACATGATAGATGGAATGTGATTGGGTAAAAGCTGTAGCACACACACACATACACTAGTGAAGCAGTGCAACCAAGAGAAAACACACCAAATAAAGACAATAGACTACTGGGAATAATTTAATACGTCTTTATGGAACAAATATTCAAATGTAGGGTGTGAATGTAGGTCAGTCCTTCTGACTGTTGAAGGCCTTGGCTAGAACGTCGCTAAACCACTGGAGTTTTCATCTCATTTTAAAGAGTTACAGCCATTTTTGCATAAGTAGTTTTATTTTTATTGTGAGGAGCTGAGTTTTAGTTGAGATTAACTTTAGTTTTGTTGTTAATTACCTCCCCCAGGAGGTATTGTGATCACTTTGCTTTGCGTGTTTGTTTGTTTGTTTGTTTGTTAGCAACTTTACGAGAAAACTGTTCCAACCATCTTTACCAAATTGTACCCACAGATAGGCCCAGGCCCTGGGACGAACCCATTAAATTTTGGGCCTAGTAGGCCAAAGTTCAAGGTCACAGAAAGGTCACATAATCTCCAATTTTCCTATCTCTCATCATTGAGCAATTTTCAAAAATTCATAAAAAAATTCATAACGACTCCGATTAGCCTCCAATTTGATCCACCCGTAGCTTATAACAATATCTTGTATCTGGCACAAAATTGTCCACATCCACTGTGGAATGTGGACTCTGTGGACATTTACATTTAACATTGAAAATCCAATTTACCACACATTTTTCATTATAACTCAACACATATTGATTGGAAGTTAATATAATTTGACATACACATGACTGGTACCAAGCTTCAACTTTTTCTGCTGTTTGGAACAACCTTGAAATTGTTTCATTTAAAAAAGAAATAGTCGATCCACATATGCACACTGTTCGGGGTGCTTGGCAGAGGTTTGCGTTCTCTGAACACTTGTTTGAGTTTGTCATCATGATGAAAACCCCAATTTAAAGGTGCTCTATTGGTTAATAACACTGCTCTACAATTTTTTTTTTTAGAATTTACCTGCCTCAGAGATTAAATGGGTTAAATGTTAGTATTTTAATCAGATTGATTAAAAACTAATGGCCAAAGTGCTGGTTTGCTGCTGTTTTCCAGGTATATGATGGGGTGTTCTTCCACATATATATATTGGTTTCTGTCCATTTATCCAACAGATTTATAAATGTTCCACTGACAGAACCTGTACAGTCCATGTATTGTCATGTGCAGACAGTGTTTGAAGTTGATCAGGTCGATCTGACACTAATATTCCTTTGGACCATTCTATCATTAATTCTCCATTTTCTCATTCTGAGCCCAGACTGTATCTGTGAAACCACAACCAACCAGCATTTAGGACTGGATTAGTCTGGATCAGTGACTCACACCTGGTCCAGTGTCATTACTTTTATTCTGGAACCATCTGACCTGTAGACCAGTGTTATTTTATATTTCCGTCACCATGTTGGATGTACAGCAGAGCATGGGAACTAGCACCTCAGCTACCTGAACATCAGCTCCAGTTTAAATGGCCTAAAATGACTGCAAAGCTGATTTCACTTACAGTTTCACTTCATTTTAAAATGTTCTGCAGTGTGCATTGGGGTTTTCAATTGATTTTCATGTTTTTCATAGACATCGTTTCCATTTTTACATCAATTAACAAACAGATTTTTTCACTACCAGTTTTAACTTCAGTCTTACCATGTCACACATACACACAGCAACCAAATTATGCCAGTCCGCTAAAGTTTAATATGGTTTAGGCCTTTGATCACATGACACTGGCGTTGTTGGTGCCCTGAAACGGTATTTTTGGAAAACAGGTCACAGAGCGTAAACATCTCCCAACGCTGCCCTGGCATTCAACAGAACGACCACTGTATGGAAACGATGATGCCATAGGACCATGTGACCAGAAGAAGAAAACCCCGACGGAACCTCCTGCACATGCTCAGTGCATTCTTCTGTGGTTTGAGTGTATCCTGCCATATGCTCTGTCTGTGTTTGTGGACAGCGCCAC
Organism: Sphaeramia orbicularis; assembly: GCF_902148855.1. Taxonomy (NCBI): domain Eukaryota; kingdom Metazoa; phylum Chordata; class Actinopteri; order Kurtiformes; family Apogonidae; genus Sphaeramia; species Sphaeramia orbicularis. The sequence continues at coordinate 2,198,348 of NC_043978.1, read as the reverse complement.
ATATAGGTGTGGCATACGCAGGGGCACTGCTACCAATTGTAGGCCCCATGAAAGCATAAATGTTGTGGACCCTTCATAAATTCAGTATGTTCTCGATCTGTTGGAGCAGGGGGTGTGTGCGTGAGGGTGCGGTCGGTACATAACGTCACTTACGCTAGTGTGAAACGAAACCAAAACTTTACATGCTTTCAACGTCCGACTCCCAACTTCTATTCCTCTATTATTCAGTGGAAACTTTCACATTTTTACCTCTGCCAGGAGGTATTGTGATCACTTTGCTTTGTGTGTGTGTTTGTTTGCGTGTTTGTTTGTTGAAACTATTGAAACTATTACAACCATCTTTACCAAATTGTACCCACAGATAGGCCTAGGCCCTGGGACAAACCCATTAAATTTTGGGCCTAGTAGGCCAAAGTTCAAGGTCACAGCAAGGTCACAAAATCTACAATTTTCCTATCTCTCATCATTGAGCAATTTTCAAAAATTCATAAAAAATTCAAAACGACTCCAATTAGCCTCCAATTTGATCCACCTGTAACTTATAACAGTATCTTGTATCTGACATAAAAATTGTCCACATCCACTGTGGAATGTGGACTCTGTGGACATTTACATTTAACATTGAAAATCCCATTTACCACACATTTTTTCATTATAATTCAACAAATATTGATCTTCTCTTAAAATTAGAATTCAATAAATAAATAAATAAAACTACAGACCCCCTTTACTGAAGACCTATAGTTCAAATCTTTTAATTCAATCAAACTATAACAATTTAAAACCTATAAAAGTTTATGACCATGTTTGACTGCATTTTTTTCTGCTGTATGGAACAACCTTAAAATTGTTTAATTTAAAAAGAAATAGTTGATTCACACATGCAGACCGTTCGGGGTGCTTGGCGGAGGTTTGCGTTCTCTGAACACTTATCTAACCTGTATCCAGTGGACCCCCCCGACTGCTCTATGGGCAAATGCTGAGCCCCATGAATTTGCCATGTTTACCCCGACTTATTGGCGCCCCAGGGCATATGTATTACACTGTTTGAACCCAGTTTTCCCGTTTCCACCTGGATGCAGATATTTCTTGAAATATTGTGTGTGGATGCAAAACTTTTAGAATCTACAAAAGAAAAATACCAGAAGTGTCGTGGTTTGGGAGGTAGCCTTAGTTTTCTTTAACCATACTAATCCTGCTTCACCAAATCTTAAACTAATATATCAGCTATTTAGTCATTTGTTTTCGAAGTATGTGGAGATTAATTTCACTGTAAAACAGCAGAACAGAGAGCGGAACATTGTGATTATGCTGCGGTTTGATTGAAATAAAAGGTGCCCGTTTTCTTCCGGGAGTGTTATTTGTTAGTCACGCTGCCTGATGGCATGCTTCAGCTGAGGTGTGAGCCTGCTATGAGTGACAACGTGAAAATTAATGTTTTTTGTATTTGCATACAGAGGTGTTGATAAGACGCTGAAATGTCTGCACGCTGCCAGGAACGAGCTTTTATGGAAAGAAGCTGATTATTTAAAAAAAAAAAAAAACAGTCGTCAGAATGATGCATATGTATTATTGTCAGATTAAGCTTCCAAAAAGAATTCCTGAACACATGATGAATGCAGGCCTCAGTGAATATGCACAGTCAGTAGCTCCAACCCCAAATCAGAAAAGTTAGGATGAATATTAAGAACAGTGGCTAGAAAATGATCTCTGACCATCAAACTGAAAACAACATACAATATGCTTGGATTTTTCATCTCAGTCTCAACAAACGTATTGGTTTTTATGTTTTAATAAAGACTCTTTAAAAAAAAAAAAAAAAAAAAAAAAACATTCAAAAAAAAAGTTGGACCAGTAAAACATTTATCCTTTTCAAATATTACTTTTGTTTCTCAGTGGTTAAAAGACATTTAGATGCTGAAGATGTCGTGTGAGCCAGGTTTAAATTTAAGATGTCAAATAGTTTGAAGGTGTGAAACACTGCACAGTTAATGTTGAAGACACTGTTGTTGGTGAAGATGTAGCTGGTCAGAATTACAAATGGACTGAGACTGAAAACCTTCCCAAACCAGACAAACTTCTGTTTGAAACATGGAATACCATCCCCGACACTTATGAACACGAAAAAGAAGTTCAGAAAAAAATGACATTAACCAGGTAAAATAAATATTTTGGCTGGTATTTTACTAAATATATTTGACATTGTTCAGTGAAATAGTCCTTTTGTGTTCAGGTGGACAGCTGGACAGGTGGACAGCTGGACAGGTGGACAGGTGGACGCTCCTGTACATGTGATAAAAGGACGACACACAGAAACAGATGGCGTTTTTGGTTTGCATGTTTGTTTTGTTGCAGGTGGATAGTTTAAAATTGTCTTTTTATTTCATATATACTGTATGAGGACTCAAATAGACGTTGAATATTTAATTTGACTGTAACCTTCAACCCCGCATCTATTTATTCAGAGTTCAAAATTATTTTATTTCATGCACAAATAAATGTGGTTTTCTCCACAGCAGTTCATTGACTTCATAAATGCAACACACTATTGTTTTTTTTTATACATAGCATAAAAGTAAAAAAAAAAACCAAAACATATTTGCAGTGTTCTGTTCATTTTTGTGGTCTTAAGGGTTCTGTGGCTCTCAGTGTTCAAACGGGTCCAAGGGGTTCGTAGAGTGTTTAAGTTTGCCAACCCCTGGTCCAGAGTCTACATTTTCTCAGTTTCAGTTTCCAGATGCTCAGTTCATTCTGTCGGGGACAAGTGGGAACTGCATCAGAACCAACTGAAACAACAACCACAAAAATAATTCATTCATGTATTTATTCATTCCAATCTAAATGATGGAAAAGGAGCAGGATGAAGAAAATTTATAATACCTGCCCCTTTCTTGAAACAGCTGCTTCCATTAGATAGGTTGCCATTGCAGCTATTACAATAAACAGTTTACATGATAGTCAGTGCAAATAAAACAAATCCAAAATCCATAACTTAAATTATTTCATTTCATGCTTTTATAAAGCTTCTCTATTCATTCCTTATACAACCTTTTAAACTGAAAAATGTTTGTCCAGCTCTTCTCTTCCATTGCCAAAGAATTCCACATTCTGACACCAACAACACAAATACACATTTGTTTCACATTGGTTTAAACCCTTTGCTGTTTAAAATTAAACTTCCTTCTATGTTCTTTATCCTGTGATACTAAAACAAATAATCTCTGCAAATTTACAGCAAATTTCAGTTTCTCGCTCTAAACACAATCAGCAATGTCCTTAATTTATCTAACTCTGTAAACTTAAACAATCCTGATTTAATAAACAACTCATTTGTATGTTCCCTGAAATTAACATTATACATGATTCGTATTGCTCTTTTTTGCAATAAAAACAATGGCTTTGTGTTACTCATATATGTGTTGCCCCATACTTCAGTACAATAACTCAAATATGGCAGAGTAAGTGAACAATATAAAAGTGTCATTGCTTTATAATCCAACACATATTTTGCTTTACTCAATGCAGAAATATTTTTAGACACCTTTTTTTTTTTTTACATAAGCAATGTGTGGCTTCCATTAGGGCTGCTCGATTATAGAAAAAAAAAATAATCACGATTATTTTAGCAATAATTGAAATCACGATTATTAAAAACGATTATTTGTTAACCTTAAAGTTGTTTATTTTTTTCTTGCAAAACAATGTAAAATATACTCTTTAAACATAAATAAAGCTTTTAACCACTAAAACAAAGTATGTTCACTTTTGTACGAAACAAAAAAATCTTTGAATGCAAATAAGTGTACTGTAAATTCAAGTATGTTTCCTTTTGTAAATAAATAGTGCACTGGAATTAAACTGCTATAGACTTGCCATAGAACTGTAGCAATAAAAAAAAAAAAAAAAAAAAAAAAAAATCTCACGTAAAGTGCAAATTATAAATTCAAGTATGTTCAATGTAATATGAAACATAGTAAGTTCAGTGGCGTGCCGTGAGGTTTCAGTTCAGGCCTTCTGTATACATCAGCCATGTAGAATACGCATGTTAGAGTTATACGGGTTAGGTTAGGTTAATATGGGAGTTGCAGCGTAAAGAGATTCGGAAACTGAAGATTGCATTGCGAACGAAGTTGTAGACAGAGTTGTTTTTATGTGTTTTAGTTTTTCATAAGATTATGATAAAGGTGGCGATGGTTAAACTTTAGATGGTTAAAAAGGTTTGTTGTGTTACCGGTCGGTGCGGACACAACTACGAAACACTTTTGCACGTGATGTGTTTTTGCTCATCGTCTTCTTCATCAAACCCAAAGTGATTCCATACAATTGAATTTGACTTGCCTTTTTTGTTTACCAAGCACTTCTGCTGTGATTCTCCTGCCATTTTTCCAGACCGCTAGGTCCAACTGTCCTCTTTGGGTGGACCTGCTGGCTAGCAGGCAGCAGTAGCTTAGAGGGGGCGGGGCAGAGCAGCTCATGGTAGCTTGCGTGCGCGTGAATTAAAACGACTCAAAATTAATAATCGTTTTTTCTCTATTACATAATTTTTGTAATCGTTGCGTGTAATAATCGAAATCATAATTGAATTTCGATTAATTGCACAGCCCTAGCTTCCATGTTAATTTATTGTCCACTATTACACCAAAAAAATGAATTTCTGAAATCTTCTCAATCGTAACACCATTAATAGACAATGAAACGTGTTCTTCCTTTTTTCTGTTTGTGAACACCATAAACTTAGTTTTATTCCAATTCACAGATAATTTGTTTACATCAAACCATTTTTTGAGTTGAACCATCTCATTCTCTATTTTCTGTACTAACGTTTTTAAATCATCTCCTGAACAAAGAAAGCTTGTATCATCAGCGAACAAAATAAACTGCATTATCTTTGATATATCACATATGTCATTAATATGTAAAACAAATAATTTTGGCCCCAGAATCACAAAACGAATAAAAGTAAAACAATACATCCTTTGACACGCTGTTTATAAGAACAGAGTCCTTTATTTTGTCTGCTTAGCTTTATAATATTAACTATCGCATTGATCCTCCTCATGTTCTAGATCCTCTGATCCAATTCATTCCTTTACTTTCTTGGTAAATTGACAATGACATCTAAAAACAATGTCAGTGCAGTCTTCAAAACATTTGTTTAGCAGTGGTGAAATGAAGGTAACAAAGCTTCCATTCAGGAAAATTGTAATTGAAAAATTACGGGCGGGGGTATTTTTGAATAACTGATTTCCTGAAGACTGATTCTTTTCTAATTTGACACATTTTCTTTACCCCTAGGAAAGGTGCAGAGCACAGTGTAATGGATGAATTTCAACTATGTAATTTTTTACGAATTTTTGAACATGTTTTGAAAAGATTGACATTTTAGACTTGTGCAGAGTACTATTTGTCTTGGTTTGACTGAACTACCCCAAAAAGACAGTAATTTAGTTTAATCTAGTTTACTAAGCGTAAACTAGATTTTTAATTTAAAATTCTAAATGAATCCCTGACTAGGTAGCAAGGTTGTAATAGTTTGGGATTTTTCATTATAGTTTAGTTTTATTTAGTTTTGACTTTTTTTTCTCTAATTCAGTTATTTTTTATTAGTTTTTAGAGCAGGTTTGCTAGTTTTTATTAGTTTTCTTTTTTTTCTAAATGCTTAGTTTTAGTTTTAGTTTAGTTTTAGTTTCTTCATATCTTTTATCTTCTTCACCGTCAAATTCAAATAAATCCCAGACAGGACTCTGCTGCTTTCTCCCAACTTTAGTCTCCATGTCTGCAGGTAGAGTTCAGATGAGAAGACGACTGTAAACCCCAAGTGATGAGAAGTGACGACCTGTGAAGTACCATATAGTGCTGCTTGCTAAAATTGCTAGAGCGAAATAAATCACTTTCGTATTAATCCGACATTGACAAAGACGAAAACGAAGGGAATTTTATCCATAATTTTTTTAATTCAATTTTTTCAATTCAATTCAATTCAACTTTATTTGTATAGCCCAATATCACAACAAGGTTATCTCAAAGGGCTTTACAGAGGCAGTTGGAGTAAACAACAGTCAAAGTTTTTTACAAACAGTTTTACATTGTAGTTAGTTTTGTAAACACACAATACAGTTTCAGTTAGTTATTGTTTTATTTTTTTTGGTTTAATTATAGTTTTTATAATTATAGTTTTATAATTACAGTTTTTGTTTAATTATAGTTTTTATTTATTTCAGTTAACGAAAATGTTTTTTTCAAATTCTAGTTTACGTCATTTCGTTAGTTTTTGTTAACGATAACAACCTTGCTAGGTAGGGTACCAGTGGGAAGGAGGGGCGGGGCTATTAGTGAGCAACGCTTTATTACCTCCACCAGGAGGTATTGTGATCACTTTGCTTTGTGTGTTTGCGTGTTTACATGCATGTTGGTTTGTTTGTTAGCAAGATAACTCAAAAAGTTATGGACGGATTTTCAGGAAATGTTGATACTGTTTCTTGTTTCACTTGTTTTTTAGTTGATTCCAGTCAATTAATCAACTAATCATTTGAGCTCTAGTTGAAATATGCATGGATGTCCAGGGAAAAGTGTTTGTCTTGAAGGCAGCGTACGTAGATCTAAAATCTAAATATACATTCCAGCATTAATGATGCATCATAGAGGTGACCATGAATGACCTTTGACCCCAGACCTTCTGGATTTGTAGCTGTTAACAGTCTGAATGGTCCTTTTCATCTCTACCCTAAAAAAGACCTGGATCAGTTTGAGCACAGTCTATGTTTGCTGATCCAACCCAGAAGCCTCAGAGTCCAGAGTCCAAAGCACGTGTACATACAGTTACCATAAGGCTTCATTTCATAAACAGTCTGAGAGCACAGTCAACGTCTTCCTCTTAACCTCTTGTTAACCTTTCTTAGTGACTGTAAGTGATCATTGTGTCATCCAAACCAGATCTACAGCTTATTGAGTACTCAAACTACATTGACTGACTAGCGTCATGGCAGTCTTCACATTGATCTTTAATTACTGAAAGAAAACATTTCTTAAATTTAACATGATGATCAAGTATGCCTCGACAAGTAGCGATGTCATCAGTGCAAAAAATTGTATGTGATGCTGATCAGCTAATCAGCTATGAGCAGGGATGGTGCCGATTAAATCCAATTTTTTTCTATTTCGTTTCTGTAATTATCATCCTGGGGTGCAGCAGATAAATGACTACCAGACCGCTTCAAAGTAAACTGTGGTTCTACACGTACAGTAAATACCATGATCTAATCATAATAATAACAATGGATTAGACTTCTGTAGTGCTTTTTTGGTCACTCAAAGCGCTTTACATTATTGACCCATTATTCATTCACTCACACATTCACACTGTGGTGGTGGTAAACTACACCTGTATCCACAGCTGCCCTGGGGCAGACTGACAGAAGTGTGGCTGCCAATTCGCGCCTATGGCCCCTCCAACCACCACTGAACATTCATACGCATTCATACACCAGTGTGAGTGACACTGGAGGCAAGAAGGGTGAAGTGTCTTGCCCAAGGACACAACGGACTGACTAGGACAGAGCGGGATTTGAACCACCAACCGGTTATTGGACGACCCACTCTACCATCTGAGCCATGACCACCCCAATCATGAATCAAAGCCCAGTCCCAATTCACCCCTGGGCCCTTTCCACTTACCCCTACCTGTCCATTTTGTGCATTCACATGAAGGGGTAGGGGTGTCCCGAGTCTTGATGAGTTGGAGGGGAGGGGCTAAGGGGGAGAGCTATTTGACCTCCAAATGGAGATTTTTCAGAAGCACACTACAAACAGACCGGTATGAGAAATATCCGATAATTCTGTTCGAATCATCGGTCAGATGGAGGTAAACACATTCAAAAAGTGCAGCAGTGACCTAATGCCGCATTTCCACTACATCGAACCGGCTCGACTCAACTTGGCTCGACTTGACTCAGGTACCAGGTCCTATTCCAGAGACTGTTTCCATTACAGGATACTACAGACTTTACAGTACCTGGACATCATAGTGATGTGGCGCGTTACTTCCGTGTCGTCTGCTCAGAGAGTTGCTTTGTTCGTTGCGTGTTGTCTTGTCAAGCTCATGCTGAATTTTTACGTCGGCCATCAAAGACTAAATCTCCTCTGACCATAGTGTAGTTTTGCGGGCTGTCATCATGTGGATTAACCTACTGCTATATTTACTGTCAACTTCAGCATCTTTCTTTTGTAAAACGGTGGGTCACCGAGACTGACCAATCAGTGGTCTGCAGTGTTTATCACGTTTTAGTATCTGTTCCCCAGTCTTGGAACCTCAGCGGAGGTGATACCACAGAACTAGTACCGGGTACCAATTTCCAGGTCCTTTTTCATAATGGAAACGCAAAAAGGCTGAGTCAAGTCAAGTCGAGTCGAGTCCAGCTGGTACCATGTAGTGGAAACACGGCAAAAGAAACACACAAATGTATGGACTTTCTTCATAAATAACTTAATCATTTGATTGTCCGTTGAATGCTGTTTCAATGTGTTATAGATCACATTTCTGCGGTTTGTGGTTGATAGTTGAAAGACGACCAAAGCCCATGGAACAGAGACGGTTCCAGCTGCTGACGACATGAAGAATTCTAACGCAAACAAAGTCATCACATCTGTTTATAGTGACATCAATGACTGCTGATGACAGAACAGGTCTGGAAGGGTTGGACCATTTCATAGGGGAATGTTTACACCACTACCCTTTACAATGGGGGTAGTGCCAAGTGCAAGGGCTAAGGGGTAGGTGTAAGGGGAGGGACCAAGGGGTGAATTGGGTTTGGGCCAAAGTGTTACTGAAGGCCGTAGGTATTTAACTGTGAAAGTATGCACTGCCTTTATTCCAGCAGAAGTAGAAAACACTGTGGTAAAATATTCTTGGGGTTTGAGTCACATTTGAAGTGATGTAGTTTAGGCTGAAAACACTGTCTACATTACACACAGAATCTAGAGAATTCCTCTGTTATATAACCGTGTGCCTAACTCTGGTTTAAGTAAGGGTTCCATCCAAAGAGTGGATGTCCAAAGGTATAACATCTGCGTTTTTTCTACCATTTGTTGCAGTATCAAATTCATTTTGGTCACCACATAAGAGTATCAAAACTAAATGCGATGACTTTTGCCAGATCTGATAATTGGGCTTGGTCTTTGTAAACTTCAGAAAAAGTTTTGTTTTTTCAGCAACTTCTGGATTTTGTGGAAGTTTTTCCAAATTTTTGTACACTTGTGCAATATTAAAATTAGTGCAAAAATGATGCTAAATCATACATTTTTATTACAAGTAGAGGCACTGATTCAGCTTTACAGCAGTGTTAGTTAAGTACAGATGCTGAAATGTACATGAAGAATAGAAGTCTAAAGTAGGTCTTTGCAAACAAACAGGCACCAGAAATGTCATTCAAAGTGCACTGAAGTGATGTCATTTTGCTATGATGTGACGACTGTTAAAACGTTCTAACTTCAACTCAAATCAAATGCAACAGAATGAACAAATGACATGTTAACTTCAATCCAGTTGGCAACATCCACAACTGACTCCAACATTTTCAATGCCGGTCTAAGGCTCCGTTCACACTGCAACCACATGTGGCCCAAATCTGATTTTTTAGCCCATATGTGACCTGTATCCGATCTGTCAAAGACAGTTTGAACAGCACTAATCTGACCCAGACCACTTTCATATGTGGTCCTAAATCTGACCCAGACCACTGTCATATGTGGCCCTAAGTCTGGCCCAGACCACTTTCATATGTGGTCCTAAATCTGACCCAGACCACTGTCATATGTGGTCCTAAGTCTGGCCCAGACCACTGTCATATGCGATCCTAAATCTGACCCAGACCACTTTCATATGTGGTCCTAAATCTGACCCAGACCACTTTCATATGTGGTCTGAAATCTGATCCAGACCACTTTCATATGTGGTCCTAAATCTGATACCTATATGATATTTTCCAATGCAACTTCAGTCTGAATGGCCAGATCACATTTATCCAACGTTTATGTAATTGAAATGCGACAAACATCCCAGTTCTGTGTCCCAGGAGGAGGAGTGGAGGAAAAACATATGTATTTCCATAAACACAGTGCATGCGTCCGTGGTCTCGTATTCCATCAGGACCTCTTTAGTGCATGTGGGTCACTTCAGGGTCACATTCAGTTCAGACTCAAAACTGATAAAAGTCGTGTTTAATGTGGAATATGAACGAGCACATAAAAAAATCTGATTTCACCAAAAAATCCGATTTGTTCATTAAGACCTGCTGTCTGAACATAGTCTAAGTGTAGTGTAGTGTTAAAATACTGGAACTGAAAAAACAAGAACGCGCTGCTCAGTCAAATGTGTGTATGCTTTCATCATAATCTGTTCATTTCCTTCCATCGGTGACATTCTGATGATACTGCATTTTGACTGCAGATGGACTGATGGACACACATATCTTATACAGGCGCACAGGTGATGCCTGTAAAAAGGAAAACTTCAACTCTACACTTTTTAGGGTTCGGGTTAATGCTATACTTGAGCCACATTTGAAGTGATTTGGATTGAGTTTGGATTGACTTTATCCATATTCTGCTACTACACATTAACCCAGACAGACCCAGTGGCACTTTTGTGGCAAGCTCCCAATTGAATTTTTTCTCTCTATTTAACCTTTCTGAAATGATTTAGTACCATTTGTTACAATATTATCCATAGCATTTAGCTTTTTCAGTGAAAATTCGGTATTTTCCTTTATTTAATTCACTGATCATGTAGATGTTCATAAAAGCTCAGATTAAATTCAAATGTTACATCGTAACAGAGAAAACTAAAGAAAAAGTTTCCTTTTTTCAACAAATCTATCCTTAACTGAACATAAACCCAGTGTGTCCATCCACTGTCATTGATCCAACTCCATGGGTTTTACTGGGGAATCAATGTTAGAGAAGAGGGCATTGTTTCCACGGTAACTTTGGAGCCTCTGGACGTCCAAATATGGTCATATCTGATGACCATGAAAAGGTGTTATAGATCACCACCCTGTCCACACCCAGCAGTCTGTCGAAAGATAAGGCAGAGGTTTAAAAAGGTCTAGAACATCAGAGTAACTGTAATCAGCAGGAGAAAAGGGAGACGGACTTTAAAGGAGATATATGCAGTATTATTACTTTAACCCTTAAAGATCCACAGCTATTTTTTTTTACAACTTCCAAATTGTTTTGTTTGTCTTTCCCAAGTGATTTATCACCATTTATTAGAATATTATCCTTTAAATTTATATTTTTTCAGTGAAAATCAGGTATTTTCCTATATTTAGTTCACTGATTTTGTAGATGTTCATTAAAGCTTAGAGTAAATTCATAGTTGATTCTATCAGAAACAGAGAAAACTGAAGATAAAGTGACCTTTTCAGTCAAATAAATCATTAACTGAACATAAATCCAGTGTGTCCATCTACTGTCATTGATCCAACTCCATGGGTTTTACTGATGAATCAATGTTGGAGAAGATGACGGTGTTTCCATGGTAACTACGGAGCTTCTGAACATCCAAATGGGTCACATCTGATGACCATGAAAAGATGAAGAACTGTATTTTACACCAATTATTTACATGTATTGTTTGGGTCCTTATGGGTTAAAGCCACACTGTAAAAAAAAAACCTGTAAAAAACAGTAATATTCCAGCAGCAGGGGTGCCGAAAAAATATTGTAAAATAACGGAAGATAACCATCTCATAAAAATACGGTAATTTTCCACAATTAAAATACAGCTTTTTGCCCTAACTTTATTTACATTTATTAAAACAATCAAATTGTGCTTAATTTTCTTTAGATATTTCAGGTTGTTCATATTTGTTCAGGTTATTCACATTTTATTGTCACAGGATAGTTTGTAAATGTAAATATTTTCATAATTTAATGTTATTTTTTGGACTAAAACAAAGAAAAAAATTTGAAGTTGTTAGTTCAAGATTTTTTGCTTAATTCAAATTTTTTTGCTTAATTCAAGATTTTTTTTGGCTTAATTGAAGATTTTTTGTCGTTAACTTCAAATTTTTTCCCTTAATTCAAGCAAAATTTTGTTTTTGCTTAATTCAATTCAACACTGTGGAATTTTTGCACTTTGCAAATTCATCCCACGGGCCGGATTGGAACCTTTGGCCCTCAGGCCACATGTTTGAGACCCCTGCTGTACTGGGTCCAAAACTTAAGACATGGTACAATTCCAGGTTTATTCTTTTTAATTCTATGTTTATTACTTTGTCTGTCTCAACCATACTGTCTATGAAGGACAGCGTGTTTAAAGACACATTCCACAGGACACCTGCTTTGCCACTTGTCTGCATATGTTACAGGTCAACCCAAACCCTTTACCTGGAATCCATACATCAGCAAAAGTTAATTGAATGTGAAACTTGTCATGGTTAGGGTTCCATGAAAAGGGTAAAATGCATGTAAAATGCCCTTGCAGACCATTTTCATGTTTTCTGGGATTGTCCAAGAATTAGGCCTTACTGGATTGAAACAATGAAAATGATTAACACAATAATGGGGTTTGAGATTAAACATGATTTCTGCACAGTTTATCTTGGAAATCTACAATCCATCCATCCATTTTCTTCCACTTATCCGGGGCCGGGTTGCGGGGGTAACAGTCTAAGCAGGGATGCCCAGACTTCCCTCTCCCCAGACACCTCCTCCAGCTCTTCCAGAGGGACCCTGAGGCGTTCCCAGGCCAGCCCAGAGACATAGTCTCTCCAACGTGTCCTGGGTCTTCCCCGAGGTCTCCTCCCGGTGGGACATGCCCGGAACACCTCCCCAGGGAGGCGTCCAGGAGGCATCCGAAACAGATGCCCGAGCCACCTCAGCTGGCCCCTCTCGACGCGGAGGAGCAGCGGCTCTACTCCGAGCTCCTCCCTGGTGACTGAGCTCCTCACCCTATCCCTAAGGGTGCGCCCAGCCACCCTGCGGAGGAAACTCATTTCGACCGCTTGTATCCGGGATCTTGTCCTTTCGGTCATGACCCAAAGCTCATGACCATAAGTGAGGGTAGGAACGGAGATTGACCGGTAAATCCAGAGCTTCGCCTCTCGGCACAGCTCCTTCTTCACCACGACCGACCGATACAGCGACTGCATCACTGCAGATGCTGCACCGATTCGTCTGTCAATCTCACGCTCCATCCTTCCCTCACTCGTGAACAAGACCCCGAGATACTTAAACTCCTCCACTTGGGGCAAAGACTCCCCACCGACCCGGAGAGGGCAGACCACCTTTTTCCGGTCGAGAAATCCATCATCCACAATAAATTTTCGTCCCGGTCACGGAACGCTGGACCAGCTCTATACCCTCCATCGGGTGCTCGAGGGTTCATGGGAGTTCGCCCAACCAGTCCACATGTGTTTTGTGGATCTGGAGAAGGCGTTCGACCATGTCCCTCGTGGTATCCTGTGGGGGGTGCTTTGGGAGTATGGGGTCCGGGGCCCTTTGCTAAGGGCAGTCCGGTCCTTGTATGACCGAAGCAGGAGTCTGGTTCGCATTGCCGGCAGTAAGTCAGACCTGTTCCAGGTGCACGTTGGCCTCCGGCAGGGCTGCCCTTTGTCACCGGTTCTGTTCATAATTTTTATGGACAGAATTTCTAGGCGCAGCCAGGGGCCGGAGGGGGTCCGGTTTGGGGACCACAGGATTTCATATCTGCTTTTTGCAGACGACGTTGTCCTGTTGGCCTCATCGAACCTGGACCTTCAGCGTGTCCTGGGGCGGTTTGCAGCCGAGTGTGAAGCGAGCCGGATGAGGATCAGCACCTCCAAATCCGAGGCCGTGGTTCTCGACCGGAAAAAGGCGGTTTGCCCTCTCCGGGTCGGTGGGGAGTCTTTGCCCCAAGTGGAGGAGTTTAAGTATCTTGGGGTCTTGTTCACGAGTGAGGGAAGAATGGAGCGTGAGATTGACAGATGGATCGGTGCAGCGTCTGCAGTGATGCAGTCACTGTACCGGTCGGTTGTGGTAAAGAAGGAGCTGAGCCGAGAGGCGAAGCTCTCGATTTACCGGTCAATCTCCGTTCCTACCCTCATCTATGGCTTTGGGTCATGACCAAAAGGACAAGATCCTGGATACAAGCGGTCGAAATGAGTTTCCTCCGCAGGGTGGCTGGGCGCACCCTTAGGGATAGGGTGAGGAGCTCAGTCACCAGGGAGGAGCTCGGAGTAGAGCTGCTGCTCCCCCGCGTCGAGAGGGGCCAGCTGAGGTGGCTTGGGCATCTGTTTCGGATGCCTCCTGGACGCCTCCCTGGGGAGGTGTTCCGGGCATGTCCCACCGGGAGGAGACCTCGGGGAAGACCCAGGACACGTTGGAGAGACTATGTCTCTGGGCTGGCCTGGGAACGCCTCGGGGTCCCCCCGGAAGAGCTGGAGGAGGTGTCTGGGGAGAGGGAAGTCTGGGCATCCCTGCTTAGACTGTTACCCCCGCGACCCGGCCCTGGATAAAGCGGTGGATAATGGATGGATGGACAATAAATTCTAGAGACAAATACCTGATTAATAAAATGATGGCAGCCTGTAAAAAAGCCATAACAAGAAAATGGCTGAGCGAAGAACACCCAACAAAGAAGGAATGAATTGGAATTATTAAAGAAATATACAATATGGAAAAACTAACTTTCTCCTTGAACCATAATTTGGATGAGCCTGCTAATTATTGGCTAAAATGGACATCTATCCCAGAAGATGTGACGCCCCAAAAAGGATAACACCTTGTTTTTCTCATGAGAAATACACATATTTCAACATCTGTGTGTTTTACTGTCAACATGTGTAAATATGCATTCCAGGAAAAAGTGCACAAATGTTTATGAAAATGATGGATGTAGTTATGTCAGCAGGTTTACGGGACATGATCTAATGCAACATGAGAATATATCTGAATGATGTGACATGGACTGAAACAGGACAACACTCAAACTAACTCAACCCTCTTATCATGATGGGATAATATTGTGACTCATTGACCCACTTCTTTATCGTTATATTTTAATTTTTGATACTGCCCTGTCTGTGCTTGTTGACGTCTCTTGTTTCGTAGGTCTTTTCTTTACTGTTTCACTGTCTGTTTGTTAAAAAATGTAAAATCTGTTAAAAAATAAAGTATAAAAAAAAGAAAAGGGTAAAATGATATTTACAGTGATGAAGTATTTGTACTTTAGTCCTTTCTACCTGTTACTATGAGATATAACGAAAGGTCAGATAGTTACAAACTCTGTTGTTTCCCTGTAAACACACACAGGTTAACACTGTGCACTTCTTCCTGTCTTTAGGTACCTTTACACAGAGTACAATGAAATCCACGAGATCGACCCTGGGACCTTCAACACCATGCCGTCTCTCCAGTTGTTGTTCTTGAATGCCAACTTGCTGCAGAACCTCCCTCTCGGTGTGTTTTCTGGAGTTAACCTTGCACGCCTCAATCTGAGAAACAACCATCTTCTGCAGCTGCCCATGGAGGGCGTCCTAGAGCACCTGACAGGACTTGTACAGGTCAGTGCAAACCCACTGCTGTGCTGTTGGACTTCTTCCCCTGAAACTTAATGATACACTAGAAGATGTTGAAAAGACTAAAACATGACCTCTAGTACAAGGTTGATCTCTACACTTTTCCAAACTGAGGGTTGGGACTCAAAAAGGGTGGCTAGCGAGTTTTTATTGTAGATAGATAGATAGATAGACAACATATATATGAATATATGAACTCATTTCCTTAATTCAGATCAACGTTTTGGCGGTGGAAAATCTGTTGTGTTTGTCTATGTCATTTGAGTTGTTTGTTTCATGTATCTTCTAATTCAGGGGTGTCAAACTCATTTTGGTTCAGAGGCCATATTTTGCCCAATTTGATCTCAAGTGGGCCAGACCAGTAAAATAATAACTTAATAACCTATAAATAACGACAAATCCAAGTTTTTATTTTTATTTTAGTACAAAAAAAACCAAACAATTAAATTATGAAAATATTTACATTTTACAAAAACGATGTCAATAACCTGAAAAAACAGAAATTTTATTTTAAAAATTAGTGCAATTTTAACAATATTATGCCTCAACTTATTATTTATACAAGTACATTTACAAACAGTGTTCCATAAACATTTGGTAACAGGCAGAATATTGTTAAAATTTCGGAGTTTGGAACTAAAATTTGAACAATTTGTTTAATATTCCATCTCATTATTAACACAACTACAGATCACAGTGGATCCATAAATGCACAAAACATTAGGTAACAGGCAGAATATTGTTCAAATTGCACAGTTGGGGTTGTTCATCTTTGTTTTTATTTATGTATTTATTTACATTTTATTGTGAAGGAATAATTTTGTAAATGTAAATATTTTCACAGTGTAATGTTATTTCTTTCACTTAAATTTTTCCATGTAATTTTTCTCAAAGAAAATTTGTCATTGTCATTATTTCTGGGTTATTGTGTTGTTATTTTTACTGTAGATCACATGGGTCTGTATGTGGAACTTGAACCAAAAAGATTTGTACAACCTTGACTGTTCAGGTTAATTTTTGCACTTTCATCCTGCAGGGCCGGAATGGAACCTTTGGTGGGCCAGATTGGGCCCCTGGGCTGCATGTTTGACACCTGTGTTCTAATTGGTGTTTCGCTTGCAAGCTAACAATGCTAATCAGTGTTCAAAGTGAGTGATATTTCAACATCGAGCTTGCTCCAAATGTGGATTTGGCAGCAAATAGTGCAGTTACTCAATACTGTTTTGATGAGAAAGTGTTGGTACAAATATGTAATTGTTATGCCAGTTCATAATGTGTGTTTGGAAGAGAAAAGTCAAACATACTAGAGATGTATTGAGGTATTTAAATGAGCAAATAATCCTGTCTGGAGGGGATGCTAGAAATACTGTAAAGGAGTGTTTGTCAAACTGTGGAGTGGGCCCCTAGGGGAGGGCATGAAGGCTTGCCAGACGGGTCATGGGATCTGTCCTGGGTGTTTTTTTGTTCTTCAGGTTAGAACATGTATCAGGTGGAACTAATGTTTGATGGTTGGAGCACCCTGGACTCATTTTATGGACGAACACCAAACCAATCTACTGCCATGGTGATCAGTCATTAGACTAGAGAAAGAGTTTAGGTTTGGACAATGGACAAGGACTGGACTGGAAAAGACACATGGACACACAGGTTTGTGTTTTGGACCAGTTTGGACAGTTTGGACTTTAATGTTCTCAGATGTCCAATGGAAATGGGCTCATTGACCCATCATTGGTGTGTCCCCAGGTCGACATCTGTCTGGTGGATGTGGGCGTGTCCCCGGTTCTCCATCTGTCTGGTGGATGTGGGCGTGTCCCCAGTTCCACAGCTGTCTGGTGGATGTGGGCGTGTCCCCAGTTCCACATCTGTCTGGTGGCGTTGATATTAGGGCTGGGTATCATGGCCAATTTCTTAATCAATTTGATTTCGATTCATAAGGTTCTGAATCGATTAATTGCAGTTTGATTCGATTCAGTATTAATTGATTGATTCAGATTCATTCAGTGATACCAAAGTACAATTTTGAGTTGTAACCTGATTATTTGAGTACTGCAGCCATGCAACACAGAATCCATATTGATATTAGAAAGGAAATTAATCTGACATTTCATCAGTAAACAGATGAATCTGCTCTGAATTAATGAACAGGACACAAACATGTCCATGTTTCTACAGTGGCTCAGAACAGACTTCGTCATTTTTTATTCTGTTTTATACCTGCTGCTTCCAGCCTTAAGGCTCATTACTGTCACCCTGGGGCACTGACACCAGTTTGGCCCCTGAAACAGAATCATGTTGGGCCCTTGGTACAAGAAACTCACTGGAGGGGGAGGGTGGGTGGAGCTTCGTGATTTCCCTTTACTATTTCTCTAACCCCGTCCTCAGCCATAGGTGATCGAAGTTAATATTTCTAGAATGACTGGCTTCCGTGACCCGCCTCCATGGGCCAGTTCCTCCACACTGCGGGTTCCAGTTTGAGGCCGGGAGGACCTCCCACTGAGGGGTTTTCCCCACCCTTCCTCCGCGTTCCTCCCGTACCAGTACTGTTGTGAGCACGACCAAGACTCAGCAAGGGGCTCGCGAAACGGAGCCGGCCGCACTTCTGCATCGGCGGTTTCCGAGTCATTTAGTTGAAGGTCCTGCTCTGAAAAATTGATCTCATCCACCATTAATCGATTATGCAAAATGAAAAAGAAATCGATTCAAAATCGATGAAATCAATTTTTTTACCCAGCCCTAGCTGATATGTCTGTTTACTCGGCCCCATGCTCATTTTTAACCCCCCCGGCGCAGGGGGCGCACACGCATACGTCATCCACCCGTCCTACCTTGTTTGGTACCAGAGGTGTTCCTTTTCCATAGCATTCCTGAATTCTGGTTCCACCTTTATCAGGGCTCTGTTCCTAACCCCAACCCTCCAGAGGTGGTACCAAAGGATCCACCATTTCATTTACACAGACGACGGAAGAGAAGAAAGGGGGAATATTCCAGAACAGAAGGGATGTGTGTGTGTGTGTGTGTGTGTGTGTGTGTGTGTGTGTAGGAGTCACATGCCTGGCTCAACACTTTTAGCAAATTTAGGCCAAATTTGCATTTTGTGGAGAGACAGTGGCAAAGTGGAAAAAAAAATGAAGCTTATTGAATTGGATGGCTCCTGCTGATTTACTAAATGAAATTGTGGTGTAATTACACACAGTTTATTTATTTCAAATGTCAAGATGATGAGATTAAAAGAATTAATAGATTGCCAAGACATATTATATTATCACAGCTTGATGAAATAAACAAAAACAAGCTGAAATCTTGGATGGAGCTAAACTTGCGACAGCCGCTGATCTCAGGGCCGAAGGCACAGCTGCCGTTTTCTTCGTCATCTGTGTCGTCTCTTGTTTTCAGAAGTGCGCTGTGACATGTGGGACTATGGTTGCGCCTCAGGTATTCTAATTGGAAAATTGCAATTGACTTGATTTGCATAAGTAGTCTTAATAAATCAGGAGCTAAACTAGAGAAAGCTGAGACCTCTTCAAGTTTGTGGATGAGTGTAGCTCCTAGTGAACAGACGGTGTAAACTACAGTATGTGTACCATTCACAGCTGGGCCCTTCCTGTCGTACACTGGTTTTATGTCCCTTTACATGTTTTCTCTAAAATGAACCATAGAAGTGGACGATGTAATACTCCCCCTCCCTCAGTGAAATACTCATGACTCACCCACCTTGTTTTCAGTGTTAACGTGTATTTATCCTTTATCTGTTGCATATATTTGTTCTATCTGTTTTATAGAGTTGGCCTTTTGTATATTTTCAGTATTTCTTTGTACTTTTGTATTCTGTCAGTATTTGTCAGCATATATTTTCAGTATAATTTGTTTGACAGTTTTTACATGCAGTTAAATACAATTAGTACATCAGCTAAACTGATTTTTATTTCTCCTGTAACAGTGACAATAAAGGTCTATTCTATTCTATTCTATTCTATTCTATTCTATTCTATTCTGTTCTATTCTATTCTATTCTATTCTACTTGCGTGTTCTAGATGTGGTAGTTTTTATCCTGGGCAGAGCTGATTTTTGGGAAAAGACGTTAGTCTATATTTTTATAAGTACTGACATAAAAATTGTTTGTTAAATCATTCTTCAAAATTTAAACAACTATTAATATATCAATACTGATATGTAGGGACTGAAGTTAGTAAATGCGTCATTCCCGTTTTTAACTTCATTTCCCATCATGCAGCATGGTACTGCACTTCCTGTCAACCGTCGTGGCCATAGCAAGGCTGCCCACCCAATTGCAAAGAAGACCCAATAGCGGTGTAGTCTGTTATATTTTTCTATTAGATAAACGTTTTCCCTTAACTTTCGATTGGGTGGGCGAGACGGACATTTGGGTGGGCTGAGTCCACCCCTGCCCGTGCTTACCACTGGCCTCGCCATGGTCTCTAGTCGACCTGATTAGTTTTGTCAATATTAGGCCAAATTACAGCTCAAAGTTGGGCTCAGATGCCTAATTTGCATATTCAGAAAACAGCTTCTATCTTGAAACCTAAGGTGGATATGGACTAACTTAGTATTATCGACTTATAGGAAGTCAGATATGACCTTCAACCCTTTCATGCATGAATTACTAGAACCTTAATCAAGATTTTTTTTTCTTGAGTGATTTTATTCCTCTTTAGGCATTAAAAAAAAGAATGCGATAATTTTTTTTTATTAAGCTATTTTTCATGGAGTTGTGACAATGTCCACTCAGTTGGACACCATGCGTTTAATTTTTGAAGCAAATAAAACATGTTTTTACTGTGAAAACTATGAAATAAAAACATTTTAATACTGCTAACCAGGTGTTTTCTCACATTTTAACATAACATCTAATAGCAATAACAAGGAATTGATTTACACTCAAATCTAGTTTTATCTAGAACAGCAAAGTTACAGAAATATTATCAATTGTAGTGTAGTGTAGTGTGATGCATAAGTGTCCAATGTGTTGGCTGATATGAAACTGAAACAACAAAATCCATGAAAATACAAGAGAACAGCTGTAGAATAGCTGTCCACTGTAGTGACCACTATGCATGAAAGGGTTAATTTGGTACTACTTTTGTTGACCTTGGATGACCTAGAACGGTCAAACACAAATGATTTTCAAGATACTCAGTGTTCGCCCACAAGTCTCTCAGTTTTGCAGATCAAGAAAATGACTAGTACCACGTTATGAAGTGTGAAAAAGTAGGACATGATGTCTGTTTTGTTTTTTCTATATCATTTCCCGTTTCAGTTCAATTTTGTTGACCTTTGATGACTTTGAAAGGTCAAACTCAAGGTCATGATTTTAACAATACCCATTTTTTGATTGTAACTCCCTTAATTTTCCAGAAAAACAACTAGTATCAGATCATAAAGCATGAAAAAAAGGCCTCGGCAAGCACGCTGCCTGTGGCACTTTCATTTGTTTGTTTATTTATTTATTTTACCATTTTCTTTGTTTTTGTCCTTGAAGTCATCCCTCCATGTTTATTTGTTCTTTCTCCCCCAAAAAACAAAAAACAAAAAACACTGCAATTCCACTGAGACCATTTTCAGGAAGTGACAGAGGTTTTTCTTCCCACTGGAATTCATCCATGCAAACTGAACAAAGCCTCAGCTGTCACTCATTTAAACAAGAAAAAAACAAACTACGTAAATAACTTATTTGAAAACGTCCGCCCCTGTCAGATTAATGACCTAATAAAGTGGACAATCAAAAGGAATTGATTGGAATATTCATCATTTTTAACTCTTGAAAGTTCACTTCCTAAATGTCAAACACTGAACGGTGTTTGGGACCAGCGACTGTTGAAGCATAAACTGAACTTCCACTACAACTGTGAACCATCAGACCTTCTTCACTAATGTAGAAGCTAAGCTGACTCCCTTTCATGCATAACGGTCACTCCAGTGGACAGTTCTTCTACAGCTGTTCTCTTATATATTCATGGGTTTTGTGTTTTAGTTGCATATCAGCCAACACAGTGGACACTTATGCACCATCCCATAATACACCCACATTCAGACCATTACTGTAACTTTGCTGTTCCTTCATAAACCTGATCTGCACTAATGTGTTTTAGTCTAAATCAATTGCTTGTTGTTATTAAACTGTAATTAACAGTTTTTCTAAACAAAAAGTGAGGTTTTTTTTTTTTTGTATATTAACCCTTTCATGCATAGTGGTCACTCCAGTGGACAGCTATTCAAAGCTGTTCTCTTGTATATTCATGGATTTTGTTATTTTAGTTCCATATCATCCCACGAAATAGACAGTTATGCATTATCCCATACACGGACATTCATACCATTACTGTAACTGTGCTGTTCTTGATAAGCCTGATCTGCAGTAACATGTTTGGGTGTAAATCAATTGCTGATTGTCGTTATACTGTAATTAACAGTTTTGTTTTGTTTTTTACAAAATGTTTTTTTTTTTTTGCATATTATCTCCATGAAGTGAGTAAAAACTACTGCTACTATACTACTACTGATAATAATAATAATAACAATAATAATAATACATTGTATTTGCATGGTGCTTTTCATGGTACTCAAAGACAATTTACATACAGCTTAACTAGTATTCAGAGTATGTTAAAATATATGAATATATTAAAAAATGTTTTTACTTCATAGTTTTCACATAGTATATCAGTAAATACACGTTGCTTTGTTTCAAAAATTAAACGCATGGTATCCATCTGAGTCGACATTTTGCAACTCTATGATTTTTTTTTTTTTTCTTTTAAATTAATCGCATTATTTTTTTCATGCTTAAAGAGGAATAAAAACAGGACATAATTCATGCATGAAAGGGTTAACTTCATGAAGCAGGGCTCAAAATTAACTTTTTGACCTAGGAGCACTGTGCTCCTAACCCTAAAAAGTTAGGAGCACAGGCTAAAATCTAGGCGCACCACTATTATATAAAAAATTTGGAGAACAAGCAAAACTCTTGGCCATACCAAGTAATATTCCTATATGTATTTAAGCAATGTTAACAACCTAGAATAAAGTATTTGAATAGAGTATGAAAGAAAAAGCTTACATTGACACAGGTGCAAAACAATTGTCAATGTGTGGTATATACTTTAGTTGGTTCTTGGAGAAGAAAGACGAATCACACCATTATTTGCAACAACCAACTTTTTTATTTCATGGCCTAAAGGCCCTTAGTCACTGTGGTCTACACCACACCTGAAGTCAAGTCTCCTTGACCTGGTGCCAGAGTGTAGGTACTTCCTGACCTCTGGCAGTGCATCGAAGTCATGCAGTGTTGGACCATCCGCAGAGATGCGCACGCGAGGGGGCGGGGACTAGATTTTCCGCTTCAGTCAGCGGGGCGTGGAGCTTGTTTATTTTCAGCTGACGAATTACTTCTGCAGCCATTATTCTAGGTGCACGTATTAATTTTCGCTCATTTTTTTTATTGGCGCACCGTGCGATCGTAATCTCAAAAACAGTCGCACTACCGAAATTCTCAGGCACATGCGACCGTAATTCAGTCGCAGTCACGAGCCCTGATGAAGTGAGTAATAACTAGTATTAGAGTATGATAAAATGTGAGAAAACATCAGATTAGCTGCATTGAAAAGGTTTTTATTTCATAGTTGTGACACAGTACATATTTTAACCCATAAAGACCCAAACATCCACCATCTACCAAAATCATATAAACTGTTTAATATCTGCTGATCCATTAATCCTATCAATCCATGTAAATAATTGGTGTAAAATACAGTTTGTCATCTTTTCATAGTCATCAGATATGACCATATTTGGACATTCAGAGGGTCTGTAGTTACCGTGGAAACACTGTCATCTTCTCCAACATTGATTCACCAGTAAAACCCATGGAGTTGGATCAATGACAGTGGATGGACACACTGGGTTTAAGTTCAGTTAATGATAGATTTTACTGAAAAAGTCACTTTTTCTTCAGTTTTCTCTATTTTTTGATAAAATAATCAACTTTACTCTGAGTTTTTATAAACATCTACATGATTAGTAAATTAAATGTAGGTAAACACCAGATTTTCACTGAAAAAACACAAAACACAGGAGATACTATTATAATAAATGGTGATAAATTACATAAGGACCGTTAAATATAGAGAAAATTTTATTTGGGAAATGACACAGATGTCACGCTGGGTCCTTATGGGTTAAATAAATGTTTCTTTGCTTCAAAAATTAAACACATGGTGTCAAACTGAGTGGACATTTTTGTAAGTGAATAAAAAAATAGGTTCATTAAAAAAAAAAAAAAAAAATCAATCACATTGTTTTTTGTTTTTTTTTCATGCCTAAAGAGGAATAAAAACACTCAGTTAGATCTTAACTAAGGTTCATAGTTCATGCATCAAAGGGTTAAATCAGGTGAGGATATTTTAATGTGAATTTATTTCCTATGTACTTTTCTCAAAGGAAGACTCTAATTTCATTGAGACTACTTTCAAAATAAATGTTTTGGGCTTTTTTTCTTAATTCAGTTGTGATTTAACTTTCCAACATCACATCCCATAGTAGCAGCTTTAACTGAAATGACATCCTCCTTACACCCAGTACGTAAAAGTTTGGGTTTTTTACATTACATAATTGCCTTGATTGGAAACCATATGATGCCACAGTTTTTCAGATAAATGTATTTTTATTTTTATTTAATGAAATGTCCTACGACAGCGTATTAGGCCCACATAAGAAAATAAAAACACTTGTCACTTCGAGAATAAAGTCATAAAATATGGAGATAAAACCCATAATTTTATGAGAATAAAGTCAAATGCAAAAAGAGTCATAATTTTACAAGTATGAAGTAATAATATTATGAGAATAATGTTGTCATATTTTGAGAATAAAGCCATATTATGAGAATAACGTCGGAATTCAAAAACAGGCGGGAAAAATATCATAATTTACCAGAATAAAGTCATACCATTTGTCAGATTAACGGAGAACTTGAAATATTTTGTGAGGTTCTACTTTCATGTGGGGTTTATGCACAATGTCCAAATACTGAGCCTATTAGCCCTGCCCACCATCAACACATTAGCATTAGTTGAAGGACTTTGAAGACAGTTCGCACACGTTTGGGTTTGTTTCGTCATAAGAATCGAATGGATTTGGAGCAAATTGCCTCTTCAGTGGAGGAGGAACTAACTGGAAGTGGTCTAAATTAGGACTTTTTATCGCCCTATTGCAAATTTATTTTCAAAATATTATGCCTTTAATCTCATAAAAGTATGACATTATTTTTGTTAAATTATGAGGGTTTATTTTAAACTACAACTTTATTTTCATAATATCATGGCTTTATTCTTGAAATATTATGACTTTATTTTTATAGTGACAAGTGTTTTTATTTTTCCTATGTGGCCCTGATACGCCGTTGTAATGTCATTTGCAGTGGACAGGGGTTTTTATGTTTTTTTTTTTTTTTTTTTTTTTTTTTTTAATAAAGCTGTAAAGCTCTTGTCCACTAGAGGACACAAATGCATTTCTGGGTCTCAGGAGGATATGACTGGTTAAGGGACATTGATAATAGGAAAGTAATTGGTGCTGTTACGCTAGATTTCTCTACAGCATTTGAGGCAATTGGCCACGACTTATTACTAAAAAAAAAAAAAAAAAACATAGAATGTTATGGATTTCATTCCTCACTGTTATGGTTTCAATGGTAATTTTTGTATGGAGAAAACTGTTACTTGTGGGATGCCTCAAGGCAGTTGTTTAGGGCCACTACTACACATCATTTTCACAAATGATCTGCTTGAACAAGGCTACTGTTGGTTTATACAGTATGTTGACAACTCAACTCTGTATGCTTCTACATTTATTCCATACAAGTTAAATACAGTTTTAAAGGAGGCACCAGTAGCATTAGCATTAGCATTAGCACACAGAAACTCTGAATGTGTCCAAATCAAACTAGGTCATATTTGGATCAAAGTCCACCATTAGTAAAACCCACAGTTAAACCTGAAGGTATGTGCATTAAACAAAAACATAAAACTAAGATGCTGGGAGGAGTTATCAATGACATTAACTTGGAAAATAAGAACCAAAATGGGAAGTGAACTTCTTTAATAAGATGCAAAATATGTTTGACATCTAAAGCAACTAAACAAGTATTTCAGCTTTAGCTAACCTTGACCAGTGCTACAATGATTAAAAACAAACAAACAAATGTAACACTCATTATTCTTGATTGGAATTCTATGACCAGTGTAATTAAAATGACCTGCAATCAAGTCTCGGTTGGTTGATGGTAACAGACAGGCTACTTTATTCATTATTACTGTTTACAAGAAACGTGTCCATTACAAAGACACCTTTAATACCACAAACTGTACCACAGTTCTGTCACTCATAGGGTGACCAAATGTCCTCTTTTGCCCAGACATGTCCTCTTTTCATGTCCTGTCCGGAGAGCCCAGGCAGTTTTTATAAATTAGCGAAAATGTCCAGTTTTCATTGTTTTTCACAGGAAAAACTCTTTTACTGTGTATGTATAGGTGCAAGCGTAATGTCCATGTCCGTCACTGTTCATCTAATTGGAGAAGTTCCAAATCCTACTGGAAGAAAAGACTTTGGTCTTTCCAGTGACATATGGGACATTAGGGCGGTGAAAGGCACTGATCCACACCAACCTGTGGATGTGGACATGGACAGACCTTTCCCCAGGTGACCTATAGCAAGGGTGGCAAACATATGGCCCACGGGCCAAAGGGTCCAACCTGGTCCAACCTGGTCCACAGTATGAATTTCCAAAGTGCAAAAATTATACTGAAGTTATTAAGAGTCAAAGGTGTCAAATGTGTTTTAGTTCAGGGCAAGGTTCTAATATTTTTTAGATTTTTCATTATAGTTTAGTTTTATTTAGTTTTGATTTTTTTTTTTCTCTAATTCAGTTAGTTTTAATTCGTTTTTAGAGCAGGTTTGCTAGTTTTTATTACAGTGGCCCAGAGGTGCAACAGGCCAAAAAATTATCCACTAAACGAAAAAAATTATCTACTACAAGAAAAAAAAAGACAACAGCCCAAAAAAATTATCCACTAGATGAAAAAAATTATCTACTACAAGAAAAAAAAGAGAACAGCCTAAAAAAATTATCCACAAGATGAAAAAAATTATCTACTACAAGAAAAAAAAAAGAGAGAACAGCCCAAAAAAATTATCCACTATAAGGAAAAAAAAAGGGGAGAACAGCCTAAAAAAATTATCCACTAGACAAAAAAATTATCTACTGCAAGAAAAAAAGAGAACAGCCCAAAAAAATTATCCACCATAAGAAAAAAAAAAGAGAACAGCCTAAAAAAATTATCCACTAGATGAAAAAAAAAAATCCCCTATAAGAAAGAAAAGAGACCAGCCAAAAAAATTATCCACTAAAAGAAAAAAAAAAGAGAACAGGCAAAAAAAAATTATCTACTAGCCCAAAAAAATATTCACTATTAAAAAAAAAAAAAGAACAGGTGAAAAAAATTATCTACAATGAGAAAAAAAAGAGAGCAGCCCAAAAAAATATCCACTATAAGAAAAAAAAAACCATCATCCACCTTTCAATTACGGGGGCGCTGTTTTCCCGAAAGGTGCCTTGCTTTAAAATTAAGGCCACCACAAAAAATAAAAGGATAGGCTGAAAAATTTTAAGGCTTTCGGCTAATGTGGCTAATGCTAAGGAAGTACCCCACCGGAAGTGGAGGTTGTGCGCTAAAAAATAAAGTTATTTTAAAATATAGATATTTCCATTAATATAGTTTGCAAAGCAGTTAAATGATTAAATACGGTTCCAGTGTCTGCTCAAGGTTAGGCATGGGCGTTAAATGGTTAAGGTTAGGGTTAGGGTATGGTTGGGGTTAGTTTTCAGTGGTAAATGGCCCTTGTGTGCACTGTGTGAAGGTTCGTTGCTAAGCTAATGCTAACGCGAAAAGTTGACGGCAACTTTGTGAACTACCAGTGCGAGTAAACAATTGTGTGATTACGGTGTTGAATTGTTCAACTGCCTGACATTCAATATCATTTTTGATGAATATTCGCTACAAGAAGTTCTAAAATTATTTTATTTTGAGAGGAGGAGAAGAGGAGCTTCCTGTGGAGCTCCACTATCATGGCATCGCCCATTTGTTGAGAGACAGCGAGTGCATATTGCGGCACCGACACCTGGTGCCGTGGCACCTCGGCTGGTGCCGCAACGTACCGCGGTACCACGGCTCGGTGCCAACCACTTGCCGTGGCACCGCGGTACCACGGCTCGGTGCCAGGTACCCCAGCACGGCACCGCGTACCATGGCTCAGTACCACAGCTCAGCTCGTTGCCAGGTGCCGAGGCACTGCGGTACCACGGCACACATCTGTATCTCCACAAAATGTCCTTCTTGATCTAGTGTTAGTGAAGACACTCTGTTTGAGTTGAGGAGCAGAGGTCTACCTGCAAACAAATGGCCGATGCCATGATAGTGGAGCTCCACAGGAAGCTCCTCTTCTCCTCCTCTCACAATAAAATAACACAAAGTTGCCGTCAACTTTTCGCGTTAGCATTAGCTTAGCAACGAACCTTCACACAGTGCACACAAGGGCCATTTACCACTGAAAACTAACCCCAACCATACCCTAACCCTAACCTTAACCATTTAACGCCCATGCCTAACCTGGAGCAGACACTGGAACCGTATTTAATCATTTAACTGCTTTGCAAACTATATTAATGGAAATACCTATATTTTAAAATAACTTTATTTTTTAGCACACGACCTCCACTTCCGGTGGGGTACTTCCTTAGCATTAGCCACATTAGCCAAAAGCCTTAAAATTTTTCAGCTTATCCTTTTATTTTTTGTGGTGGCCTTAATTTTAAAGCAAGACACCTTTCGGGAAAACAGCGCCCCCGTAATTGAAAAGGTGGATGATGGGGTTTTTTTTCTCATAGTGGATATTTTTTTGGGCTGCTCTCTTTTTTTTCTCATAGTAGATAATTTTTTTCACCTGTTCTTTTTTTTTTCTTATAGTGAATAATTTTTTGGGCTAGTAGATAATTTTTTTTGCCTGTTCTCTATTTTTTTTCTTTTAGTAGATAATTTTTTTTGCCTGTTCTCTATTTTTTTTTTCTTTTAGTGGATAATTTTTTTGGCTGGTCTCTTTTTTTCTTATAGGGGATTTTTTTGTCATCTAGTGGATAATTTTTTTAGGCTGTTCTCTTTTTTTTTCTTACAGTGGATAATTTTTTTGGGTTCTCTTTTTTTTCTTGTAGTAGATAATTTTTTTCATTTAGTGGATAATTTTTTTAGGCTGTTCTCTTTTTTTTTCTTATAGTGGATAATTTTTTTCATCCAGTGGATAATTTTTTTAGGCTGTTCTCTTTTTTTTCTTTTAGTAGATAATTTTTTTCATGTAGTGGATAATTTTTTTAGGCTGTTCTCTTTTTTTTTCTTGTAGTAGATAATTTTTTTCATCTAGTGGATAATTTTTTTAGGCTGTTCTCTTTTTTTCTTATAGTGGATCATTTTTTTGGGCTGTTCTCTTTTTTTTCTTGTAGTAGATAATTTTTTTCATCTAGTGGATAATTTTTTTAGGCTGTTCTCTTTTTTTTCTTATAGTGGATCATTTTTTTGGGCTGTTCTCTTTTTTTTCTTGTAGTAGATAATTTTTTTCATCTAGTGGATAATTTTTTTTTTTTAGGCTGTTCTCTTTTTTTTTCTTATAGTGGATAATTTTTTTAGGCTCTTCTCTTTTTTCTTGTAGTAGATAATTTTTTTTCATCTAGTGGATAATTTTTTGGCCTGTTGCACCTCTGGGCCACCGTATTTTATTAGTTTCCATTTTTTCTAAATGTTTAGTTTTAGTTTAGTTCTAGTATTAGTTTTAGTTTTTTCATATCTTCCTTGCCATCGTATTCAAATAAATCCCAGACAGGACTCTGCTGCTTTCTATCAGTTTTAGTCTCCATGTTTCCAGGTAGAGTGGGGACCAGAAGACGACTCTGAATGACAAGTGACGACAAATGATGTACCATCATTTTTATCTGTTTTAGTTAGTTTTGTAAGCACACAATACAGTTTCAGTTAGTTACTGTTTTTTTTCTTTTAATTATAGTTTTTATTTAACGAAAATGTTTTTTCAATTCTAGTTTTCGTCATTTCGTTAGTTTATGTTAACGATAATAACCTTGGTTCAGGGGCCACATTCAGACCGATATGATCTTCAATAAAATAATAACATCATAAACTATAAATAATGACTGCAAACGTTTTTCTGGGTTTATTGTGGAAAAAAAAAGAAAATCATATTATGTCTATAAGGAATGCAAAAAAACATTAAATTATGAAAATATTTATATTAACAAACTGTCCTTTAACAGTAAAATGTGAATAACCTGAACAAACATGAACTGAATAAAGGACTCAAGTCCAAACTCACAGCAGCTTTTATGACACTTTAACTACACTTCTACAGGTAGAAGACTCAAAAAACTCTTTTGCACAGAATACTACAGTACTTTCATAGCATGTGATCAAGTATCTGGAGGTGGAGCTGAGTGTCCTCGTTTTTGGAAGTCCAAATATTGTCACCCTAGTCTGTAGTTGGGTTTAATGACAGTTTTCCACAAAATCAAACCCAGATTTGTTCAGTTTGGACCCAGTCCAGTTTCTACTTGTAGGTGTTTCCAGTGTTTTGTTCTGATGTGAGATTCGAGTGCAGTCTCGTCTGTCCACATGTGTTAGTTCTGGTCCAATCCTGTCTAGTTGTGTTCTGGTTTAAGGCAGATGTTTGACTCAGTTGAATCCAAACCTCCTCGGTGTTGCCACTGTAGTGTGGGTTCATCTCCTGGTATTGCACTGTCTTCCACTGCAGAAGAGGGGAACAGAGAATTGACCCAAGGAAAAGTCCACATTTATGGACATGCACTATCTATTTATGGGACACAGTTGGACATTAGGAATTCACAAACCAGTTGTGGATCCAGAATTTCCCAGTGACCCGAATACCGTTTACTGAACTGTGTGATGTTCTGGACCCTCTGGTGTCCCCTGGGGAAGCAGTTCCTTCACTAAAGCCAATGTCTGTTGGACAGAACCAAGTAGAACCACCTGTTCTGAGTACAGGGTCATAGGGGAGACGTTTGGACTGAGCAAAACCACCGGGACCGCATGGGTCCAAATCCACTAAATGGGTTTACAT
This sequence comes from Sphaeramia orbicularis, assembly GCF_902148855.1. Taxonomy (NCBI): domain Eukaryota; kingdom Metazoa; phylum Chordata; class Actinopteri; order Kurtiformes; family Apogonidae; genus Sphaeramia; species Sphaeramia orbicularis. The sequence goes on along the minus strand of NC_043978.1, from coordinate 2,167,586 downwards.
TACACTTTTATACTGTACTTCTATATCCAAATGTCTCAAAAACCACCTCATGAGAAAAACTTTTTTGCGATCTTTTGACAGTTATTGCAACATTTTGGTATTTCCATTACCAGTTTTGTATTCGATTACATTTTGCACATTTCTGAGGGTCATGGAAACCCAGTTAATCAGAACTATTTTAGCAGACATACTACTGCTCTACATTTACTCTACCAAAGATAAAGATCAATTATGGCAGGAGAACCGTAAAGTTCAGATCCATGTATGAATGGAACACATCACACAAACAATCAGTAAAAGAACTTTAAATAGCTCAGTCAAACAGAACCTCCCAACTAGATATAGATGAAATATAAAAACACCTGGAATTTTGGAAGCCTTTGCACATTATGTACTACAGTGGCCCAGAGGTGCAACAACCCAAAAAATGATCCACTATAAGAAAAAGAAGAGAACAGCCCCAAAAATTATCCACTATAAGAAAAAAAAAGAGAACAGCCCAAAAATTATCCACTATTTTTAAATAACTTTATTTTTAGCACATTGACCTCCACTTCCAGTGTGTTACTTCCTTAGCATTAGACACATTGGCTGAAGGCCTTAAAAATTTTCAGCCTGTGCTTTTATTTTTTGTGGTGGCCTAAATTTTAAAGCAAGTGACCTTTCGGGTAAACAGCGCCCCCTTAATTGAAAAGGTGGATGATGTTTTTTTTTTTTTTTTCTTACAGTGGATAATTTTTGGGGCTGTTGCACATCTGGGCCACCATAATGTACAGTATATGAGTGACATACAATATATTAGAACATATACAATAAAGATATGTAACATGAATGAAATATGGAATGTTAAAATCTATGGAATACTATAAATTATTGTACATAGAGACTGTCAATATGGAGCAATAAAATCTGAGTCATGATTGTTTAATTTACATAATTAGTCAGACAACTTCTTAGTTTGACGTAGTGCATCTGAAAAAACTGTTGCATCAAGATGTTTCCGATATAGGCACTTATTTAATAAAAAACAAAAAAGCTGGTGCTTTGCTGACATTTCCTGGGTCTTAGGAGGTTAAGAAAGTGGTCTGGGTCAGATTTAGGACCACATATGGAAGTGGTCTAGGTCAGATTTAGGACCACATATGACAGTGGTCTGGGTCAGATTTAGAACCACACATGAAAGTGGTCCGGGTCAGATTAGTGTTGTTCAAACTGTCTGTAACAGATCAGATCCAGGTCACACATGGGTGAAAAATTCAGGGGCCACATTTACCTGCAGTCTGAACATAGCTAAGTTACTCCTCTGACAAAATACTAAAAATAGAATAGAATAGAATAGAATAGAATAGTGTAACAAGTACAATGAAATTAAAAGTGCCATCCAATCTATGCATCCTATATAAACCTACCATAAAAACACAAAAACATGTCTTTTTTCCCCTCAGGAAAATAAACTCAGCTCCTCACACACTTTAATGGCAGTAATGTGCGGCTGTTTACTGTATAAAATGCACTGATAAGGACCAAACCTTGAGGTCTTCCATTTTTTCATCCTGCCTCCTCTCACTTAAGTAAATTTAGTAGAGCAGGCTTTTCTTCGACAGCTGGAGTAGAATGAAGTCAGGTGGGTGTGGATTAGTTTGAATGTCATTGTGCGTTTCCGTTTTACTTCACTCCATGAAAATATTCCTGATCACAGTGGTGTGGGTGAGGTTGGCAAAGCTCGGGCTGTTGCAGAATATGTGCTCAGGGGAACGACGGCACCGGCACATTGATCTGGAGGAGCCATGTAGAAGTATATTATGTTTTTTGTGCTGTTATACAGCTCTGACGTCCAAGAGCGTTAAAGCCTTCCCCAAATGGAAGTACACTGTGGGCTGAATTCATAAAGCCCAGCAGCATCACCATTGTGCTGTTGAAAATCGGAGGCACAGTAATTGAATTCATTCATTTACTGGGGTTGTTATTACTCTGACAAAGCCACATTAGCACTGCCCGTGGACTGCATGAAATAATGTGACAAAGATATCACCTGTTGACTTAGCGCTGGCCTGTGCAGAGCCTGTGGAAGTGGGATGCTTGGGCTCTGATGAGTGTGTCTGAGGCCGGACTTAGTGCATTCAAATCAAAGGCTAATGCAGATGGAACCAGGGTTAAGTTCACAACTGCTGTAAAAGCTCCATTATCATAGCCATAAAGCAGGTGCATGCACAGCTTAGAAATGTTGTCTCCACTGAGCATGATGCAGCCCCCCCCCCGCCACACACACACACACACACACACACACACACACACACACTGAAGTACATGAAAATGCCTTCCTCCCAACACTACAACACATACAGTAAACTGAAAAATGACCAATGTTGAACTAACTGGAATAAACTGCTTCAGTGTATTTTTCAGGTTTATCCAGTATACTTTCATGTATCGTACGTAGTCACATGCACAAATTAGGGCGGTGCATTGCAGGAATGGCAACTTAAATTTTCCAACTTTCTTTTTTGTGATATTGAATTTTCTTGATTTTTTCTAAATAAAATTTTTTGCTATAAAACCATGATCAAACAAATCCCCTATTTAGCAAATTAATCTTGTCGACCTTAATACTCTTATAATAATGTATAAAGCCCATGAACACCCCCCCCCCACAGTCTACAGGAGATGTTTGAGCCTAGGCAAAGGAATTAGAATTTAAGGGGAACTGAAATCCACAAGAAAATGAAATGTAGAACAAACATAAAAAGCCAGTGTATCTGTGTTAGAGGGGTACATCTGCGGAATAAAATGGAGCAGAACTTAAAAATGTCGTCTTTAATTTGTGCATTTAAAAGGATGTATAAATCCACTTTAATAACAAAATATAGAACATTATAGAAGTATGCATAAAATAAGATATTACTGTAGTTAATTGGTTATCATGATAAGAAGATACTATCATATTTATTGATCATTGTATTTGGAGTAAATATTTAAAGTGCATACAAATATTATAGTTTATATTAAAAACAGTTGATTACATAAATCTGACTGTGTGAGGTGACTAAAAAAGTGTATATGAATGGTTTGTATGGATGTTTTGTGTTATTGTAAAAATATACAGAGGAAAATGCGTGCTAAAAAAGGCAAAGGAAGGGGATTTAATTTAATTATTAGTTTGTAAAAAAGGGGGTGGGACTCAATAAGTTTTACTTCTTCCCACTCCTTTTCGAGCGCAGAAAAATTTTTATTTATTTATTTATTTTTACCATGTTGTATGATTCTTTGTTATCTGATGATTCTATGTGCTGGAAATATACTACTACTACTACTACTACTATGATCATGTGCAACCTAAACATTTAGCATCAATAAATGTTTTCAAAGTGGCTATTGACACAGAACTGTGGCACGAAATATTGGTTTGTCTATTACCACAGAGCCAATCAGCACCCTCATTATATCACATCTAGACCGGTAACTTATGTCCCGAAAAAGTAGCAAGGCAATCATATAGTGAATAGGTCAACCTGAGTCACAGTGTATATTTAGTTCACTTGGTAACATATTGGACTGCAACGTGGAAGAGCTGGGTTCAATTCCCACTCAGATTATCTTATTTTTTTTATTTTTTTTTCTAGGTAAATCTGAAAAAAATTATCTACAATAAGAAAAAAAAGAGAACAGCCCAAAAAAATTATCCACTATAAGAAAAAAAAAGAACAGCCCAAAAAATTATCCACTAAAAAAACCCCCAAACATTATCCACCTTTTCAATTATGGGGGCACTGTTTACCCAAAAGGTCTCTTGCTTTAAAATTAAGGCCACCAGAAAAAATAAAGGCATAGGCTGAAAATTTTTAAGGCGTTCAGCTAATGTGGCTACTGCTAACGAAGTAACCCACCAAAAGAAAAAGGTTGGTGCGCTAAAAATAAAGTTATTTAAAAATAGTGGATCATTTTTTGGGCTGTTCTCTTATTTTCTCTTTTTTTCTTATAGTGTATAATTTTTTGGGCTGTTCTCTTTTTTTTCTTAGAGTGGTTAATTTTTTTGGGCTAGTGTATAATTTTTTGGGCTGTGTTGCACCTCTGGGCCACCGTAGTTTAGCACCAGGGTCTTCAGTATAGTGTGTTTGCTCTTGCGTTCTCCCCGTTTTATTTTTCTACTTTGTGTCATACTACTACTGCTGCTGCTGTAATTGACTACTTTGGGATCAATAAATAACATCTATCTATCTATCTATCTATCTATCTATCTATCTATCTATCTATCTATCTATCTATCGTACGTACGTACGTACGTACGTACGTACGTACGTACGTATGTAATCTACTATTAGATTCTATCAGAATACCAAATATCTAAATCAGAATTGTTTTACAGTTTTACTTTAATTCTAACTCCCCGTTGTACAGTGTTTTCCAGTAGTATCTAGACAAATACACGTGAGCAGAAGAAAATCAGTTTGAGTTTGAATCAGAGTTAATGCCAACAGTCTGTCCCGTTCAGGTCCACATATGTCTAGAGCAGTAAAGGCAGAGAAAACACAACAGTGTATCTAAGTGACACTCTCATCATCACTGCCAGCTGTGATGAAGAACCTCGCCCACAGCCACATCTCACCTTGTGTGATGTCAGCTTGAAAAACAACGCACCCTTTAAAAGATTGATGAAGTCAACACAGGATTCACTGGCAGCAAAGCTGACAGGAATATATTACATTGAACACTGGGCTAATGTTCATCTCTTTATCACTGTTTATTTACCAGTGTTAATACTTTATCTACATCTATCAGGGAGAACTCATAGAGTTTACCAGATGTTGATGTTGGACTTCATTTGATTTGACTAACAGAGGTTGGAATAAAAATCACAAACTAAGTACAGATCCAACAGAATGTTTCCTCCCATAATGATGCTATCATGATAAAGACATTGTATGATACTTGACACACGGTCGAACACTTATCTACAGTAGATCCCACCAGAGTTATAATAGTTTTGGATTTTTCATTACAGTTTAGTTTTATTTAGTTTTGACTTTTTTTCTGTAATTCAGTTAGTTTTAATTCATTTTTAGACCAGGTTTGCTAGTTTTTATTAGTTTTTGTTATTTTCTAAATGCTTAGTTTTAGTTTAGTTTTAGTGTTGTCATATTTTTTCTCTTCTTCTCCATTGTATTCACATAAATCCCAGACAGGACTCTGCTGCTTTCTCCCAGCTTTAGTCTCCATGTTTTCAGGTAGAGTGGGGACCAGAAGACGACTGTAAACCACAAGTGACGAGAAGTGACAGACCGTTAAATATCATATGGTGCCGCTAGCTAAAATTGCTTGAGCAAAATAAAATGATTTTGTATCAATCCAACATTGACAAAGATGAAAACGAAGGGAATTTTATCCCTAATTTTTATACGTTTTAGTTAGTTTTGTAAGCACACAATACAGTTTCAGTTAGTTATTGTTTTTTTCTTTTAATTACAGTTTTTATTTATTTCACTTAACGAAAATATTTTTACAATTCTAGTTTTCGTCATTTCGTTAGTTTTTGTTAACAATAATAACCTTGGATCCCACTGTCAGTGAAGTCAGAAAAATACCCCTCTTTAATGCCTCTGTCACATTTAACATTTAACATCAGGTGTGTTTCTATCCAGCTTTTTGAGGGGGAAAAAAATCAAAATTTGGCAAAAAAAAGGGGGTTTATTTGTTGGAGAGGTGTTATAGTTGGTGTATCAGTAGTTGCTTTCCCATTGGACAAACTTTACTGATATTTACAAAATGTCAAAAAACAGAAGTGTGTAATGTTGGTTTTTCCATTAATTCACAAATACAGTGATTTTTAAAAACGTATTATTCAATTCAATTCAACTTTATTTATAAAGCGCATTTCATGCACAAGGCAGACTCAATGTGCTTTACAACAGGTATATAACATAAAAAACAATCATAAAAAAGTGTGGAGTGTAGTGAGATGTAAAATACAGCAAGTGATCTGTTGTCTACATGAACATGTAGACAATACAGTTCTTCATCTTTTCATGGTCATCAGATATGACCCATTTGGACCCAGTGGCTCCGTAGTTACCGTGGAAACACCGTCATCTTCTACAGCACTGATTCACCAGTAAAACCCATGAAGTTGGATCAGTGACAGTGGAGTAGGCATTTGTTTTTTATGTTTAATTAATGATATATTTTGCTTTGAAAGTCACTTTTTCTTCAGTTTTCTCATGCCCTTTGAATTGACTCTGAGCTTTAATGAACATCTACATGATCAGTGAATTAAACATGAGAAAATACATGATTTACACTGAAAAATGCAAAATGCAGTGGAAAAATCAAAATAAATGATAAATCACTTAAAGATTAGATTTAAAGAAAACATCATGTGGAAGTCGATACAGAAATAGCTGTGGGTCTTTAAGGGTTAATATTTTCCCTCATTCACTATCTTCACCAACTCCCTCCAATAGATTATAAAATATGAAATTGCCCGAATGGATTATTCTGTTATCTTTAATTAAAAACAGTATAAATGTGATCCGCTTCTGTGCAACACCTAAAGAAGCTTTGACTATAACGTCCACTGGTGATACTATATGCAGCTGGAAAAGCAGCATCCAGACCAGTCCTCAGAGGTGCCCCCCCCCATGTGTGGGCCACAGTGAAAGTGCTGAGTGGAAGCACGAGCCATAGCCAGGAGTGGACACCATTAGGGGTAAAAGACCTAGATTTGAGAGCTACTAGACGACAGACGCTCACAAGAGCTGCCGTTATTGTTGCTAAGTGGCCAGAGGCTGAACTGCAGTTATGAAAGTCAATTGATGTTGAATTAAGAGCGTTCCCATTTCTAAATCACCACCAATAGCAGGTTATGGATGTTAGTATTAGCAGTGGAGAGTGGAAGCACCGGCTCATACCAGATCCAATCTGATAACCCGTCAGAAGGTTATTAGGCTTTTAATAGAATCTGTGGCTTCAGTTAATGCTCGGAACTCAGAGGGAAAAGAAGAAAACATTCACTCAAGATTATATGAGTATATTTTCTGTTCAATCTTTAGCCCACACCAAAAACAAAGGAGAGTTTTAGGCATAAATACAGTGAAACAGTGAAAAGACCTTGAAAACACTGCACTTGTGTCAGATTTGGAAATTGCACACACATCTATTTGGAGTGCAAAAAAAACAACAAAAAAAACCCACGATCATATGACTTGAAAGAAGACTTCAGTCTGTATTTATTGAATCACATATAATTTAATTATTTATAGTATTTTCATTTAAGGTTTGAACTGTGGCAGATTAAAGTCTATTAGTTGTTATTTAACTGATAAAACACTTAAATTTAAAATGACTATTTAATATCAGGGTTATTCTTGTTGATAAAATAAAACATAAATATGAAAGTGAAAACAATTTCATTAAAGATTTAAGAGAAATATGTGCATGTGTGCATTTTTTAAGAGTGTGGTTTAACTCTTTAAAGCCAACATTAGTCTCTTTTCCATCGTCCATCTGTGCTAAACTTTCCCCATATTTCCTAAATGTGTGTAATGTTAGTTTTTCCATTCAATCCCAAATGTGCTTCATTAGTTTCTTTCTTCTGGTAGATGTCAGTAGAAGTCCTTCCATAAACATGAACATAAATCTGTGTTGTTTTGAATCTAGAATGCTGGTTCCTCCGCTATCTCCTACTAAATTCTAAAGTGATGTGGTTTCCTGGTGTGTCCGCACATACACCCAACACGTTTGGGTTCAACTTTTCTTCTTCTCTTGTTCAAACACCAATCTGTTTTTTTTTTTTTTTGTTCATGTGAACGACAATAACAAACGACAAGAAGACCCTGAGAGCATGCAGCTGTGGCTGGTCCAAGGTAACCACATACTTGGACCTCCGAATCCACCAGGGAAGGATGAAGTGCGGCGGCGATACCCAGGTGCAAAATTGCACTGCACCAGCAGATAAGACAAGGAAGGATCAAAGCCAGGTTGAGCACCACAGTGCTGCCGATCCCACCATTGCACCTGGACAGAGGGATGATCCATCCCCCCAGAACATGCCGCACCACCAGCCTAACCCACAGCACATGCAACGAAGCATACCCACGGGAGAAACAACAGAGAAACCAACCCGAAAACCCAAAGTCAGGTGGCCTAAATCCAGTGACAAGGATGCCTGGGAAAGCTTCGATCAGAGTCTACTCACCACTCTCCGAAATTCCCTCAAAGGCAATGTAACTGCGAAACTGAACATCTTCGGGCAAATAGTTTATGAGGAAGGCAAGGCAAGGTTTTGAGAAATCCAGCAGAGAAGAGCCAGCCCTAAACAGGTTGGGAGACGTGAAAGGGAGATTTGCCAGCTGGTGAGGGAACGACGCCAGCTGCGGAAAGCATGGAGGAAAGCCACAGAGGAAGAAAAGGAAGGCTTAAAAGAACTGTGGAACCAAACCAGAGACAGGCTCGCACATCTGAGGAGAGCAGAAAGGATCAGGAGGCGGAGGAGTCGCCGAGAGAAGGCTCGGACAAACTTTCTCCGGGACCCTTTCAAGTACGCCTGAGGCCTTCTTGAGGAAAAGAACTCAGGGACACTGCAAGTCTCTGAGGAGGAACTGGAGGCATTCTGCAAGGAAAACCTCGGTGACAGCCAAAGGAAGAGCCCACTTGGATCACCCGGCTATGTACCCCGTCCACCTGAGCCGTCGTCACGGTTTGACACCAATCCCCCCAGATGGTCCGAGGTCAAGCAGGCCGTAAATAGAGCAAGAGCCGCGTCAGCACCGGGGCCAAACGGCGTACCCTACAGAGTGTACAAGAGCTGTCCAGGCCTCCTCAAGCTGTTATGGAGGTTGATGTCAGCAGCATGGAAAACCAAAGCCATCCCATCGGCATGGAACAGTGCCATAACCACCTTCATCCCGAAAGAGCAGTACTCCCAGAATATCGGCCAGTTCAGAGGCATTGCCCTGCTTAACGTGGAGGGGAAGATTTTCTTCTCAGTTTTGGCAAAACACATGACCAAGTACCTTCTGGAAAACAAGTATATTGACACCACTTGCCAGAAGTCCGGCGTTCCAGGTTTTACCGGCTGCGTGGAACACAGTGCCATGATTTGGGAGCAAATCCAATCAGCGAAGAGTCACAAGTGTGATCTCCATGTCGTCTGGTTGTACCTGGCAAATGCATATGGCTCTGTCCCCCATCAGCTGATTAACTTCTCCCTTGAGTTCTTCCACATACCACCATGTATCCGGGACCTCATAACACGATACTTTGACAACTTCCACGTCTGCTTCTCCACCCAGTCAATCACAACCGGCTGGCACCGGTTGGAGAAAGGCATTCCGATGGGCTGTTCCATCTCGCCCATTCTGTTCACAGCAGCCTTTGAGATCATCCTGATCGGAGGGAGACAGATGGTCTGAGGTGTCAAGTCGCAAGCAGGCCACCGACTCCCAGCGCTACGGAGCTATATGGACGATGTCACAACACTCCTCCAGACGGCAGCGTGCACCGCAAGACTCCTGAAAAGGCTGGAAGAACTGCTCTCCTGGGCTAGGATGAAAATAAAACCTTCCAAGTCTCGGAGCCTTTCAATCAGAAAGGGTGCCAGGTGCGACAACACCGCCTTTTCTGTCAGTGGTGAGGAGATTCCAACCCTCGCGGAGCAACCAGTGAGAAGCCTGGGCAGGCTCTACACCGTGGACCTCTCTGACAGGCACATGGCAGCCCGTATTACAGCCCAGCTCATGGAGGGGTTAAGCAAAATCAACAACAGCTTGCTACCTGGTAAATTCAAGGTCTGGTGTTACCAGTTCACGTACCAACGCCTGACGTGGCCGCTGAAGCTTTGCAACATCACCCTCTCATCTGTTGCGAAGTTGGAAGCAAAAGTCAACAATGCTGTCAGAAAGTGGCTGGGGCTTCCCCGTTGCTTATCCACCGCCGCACTGTTTGGGAGAACCAGCCTGAAGCTCCCACTAAAATCCATCAGCCTCGGTTACAAGCTGGAAAAGGTGAGGCTCATATTTGAGTTTAAAGACTCTCCAGACCTTTGCGTGCGCAATGCCAACGTCCAAACCCACACCGGACGCAAATGGAATGCAACCCAAGCTGTCGACCAGGCCATCAATTGCCTAAAGCACTGGGAGATCATCGGAGCGCACCAACGGGGGAGGGCCGGTCTCGAATGGGAGACAGCTCCAAAGATGTGGTCCAGAGCTTCAGAGAAGGAGAAGAAGGAGCTGGTGATCTCAGAAGTGGTGAAGGAGGAGGAGAATCTGTACGAGATCAAAGCAGTGTCCCAACAACAGCAAGGGAGATGGACCACCTGGGAGGCCGTGGTTGACAGGGCAGTAATCTGGGCGGACATGTGGAGAATGCCTCAAGCAAGGCTTAGCTTCATCATCCGGGCCACCTATGACACACTCCCCAGTCCTCAGAGCCTACACCGATGGTACAGCTCAGAAGAAGCTTGCCTTCTCTGCGAGTCCCAGAATCCCAGCCTGAAGCATATTCTGTTGGGATGCAAGACAGCTTTGGCACAGGGCCGGTATAGATGGTGCCACGATCGGGTTCTGCGCAGGCTGGCCGAAGGTCTTGAGGCACGCAGGCTGGAAGCAAACGGGACCAAGTCAGGTCAACCACCGAGACAGATACACTTCGTGAGACAAGGAGACCTCATCCACAAGACCAACACAAGCCCCCCATCGCTTCTCACCCGTGGAGCAGAGTGGAAACTTGCAGTCGACATTGGTTGCCAGCTGAAGTTTCCGCAAGAGATCATAGCAACTCCGTTGCGTCCGGACCTATTGATCTGGTCTGCCGTCATAAAGACTGTCATCATGGGAGAACTGACGATACCTTGGGAAGAAGGGATAGAAGAGGCCCATGAGAGGAAGAAGGAACGATACGCAGAGCTGGCAACCCTGTGTTCTGAAGCTGGTTGGAAGACGCACACATTCCCGGTGGAGGTTGGCTGCCGAGGTTATGCTGGAACTTCCACCCAGCGCTTCCTTCGGTCGCTCGGAATCACCGGTTCCAAGGCAAGGAAGATCACAAAAGACCTGGCAGAGGAGGCGGAGCAAGGAAGTTTCTGGCTCTGGCTCCGAAGAAAGGACAAATCGTGGGGAAAGGAAGGGTCCTAAGGCCGGCTGCGGGGAGCGGCAGGGAGACGTCCCTGTCGCTGCTCCACCACCCAGAGATGTTCTGGGGTTAAAGGAGCGAAACACCTGTGAAGGGTGGCCCCCAGCTGACGACCCCGCAGCCGACCCAAAGGCACCGGCGTAGGTGCTTCAAGCAGAAATGCTCAGCAGATGACCGATCTGTGCTCTAAATAATGACTCTAGTTGGACTCAAAAGTCTTTCCATTACAGTTTTGTGCGATATACCAATTTGGCTACAGCTGAAAAACCACCTCTTGCAAGAACAAAAACTTTTCATGGAAAAACAAGAGTTTTGGCGAAATTGTCGTTTTCCATTAGACCAGGGGTGTCAAACTCATTTTAGTTCAGGGGCCACGTACACCCTAGTATGATATAAAGTGGACCGGACCAGTAAAACAATATAAATAATAGGATAAGAACTTTTGAGTGAAAAAAGTAAATTCCGTAATGAAAATGTTTACATCTACGAATTGTACTTGAACATAACATGAACAACTATGAACAATCTGAAAATTCTTGAGTAAAATAAGTGCATTACACCTTAGTTTATCATTTATACATGTGCATCAAAACTTACAGATCACAGTGGATCTACAAATACACAAAACATTAAATAACAGGCAGAATATTATTAAAATTCCACATACTTCTCTTAAGACATGTCAGATATTCACATTTTTTGTCAAAGACTAGTCTGTAAATGTGAACATTTTTGTGTAATTTTACTTTTTTTACACTAAAACAAAGAGGCAAATTTTCATTCATTCATTCATTTTCTGAACCTGCTTTATCCTCACTAGGGTCACGGGGGTCGCTTGGAGCCTATCCCAGCTACTTACAGGCGAAGGCGGGGTACACCCTGGACATTTCGCCAGTTCATCACAGGGCTGAACATACAGAGACAAACAATCCCTCTCACATTCACACCTATGGGCAATTTAGTTTGGCCAATTAACCTATCAGTGCATGTCTTTGGATGGTGGGAGGAAGCCAGAGTACCAGAGAGAACCCACGCAGACACGGGGAGAACATGCAAACTCCACACAGAAAGGTCCCACCCCCCGTCGACTGGTGTTGGAATTGAACCCAGGACCTTCTTGCTGTGAGGCACGAGTGCTAACCACTGCACCACCGTGTCACCCATGGCAAATTTACAGTTTTCATTATTTATAGGTTATTCTGATAGTATTTTACTGGTCTTATCCACTTTAAACTGAAATGACCTAAAATGATTTTAACATCCTTGATTGTTAATATCTTCAGTGTAATTTTTGCATTTTACAAATTCATCCCAGGGGCCAGATTGAACCCTTTGGTGGGTGGATTTGGCCCCCGGGCCGCATGTTTGACACCTGTGCATTAGACAAGTTTCTATGCGCAAGTTACATTCACGCAATTTGAGGGTCAATGGAAAAGTGACTAGTGATCTGTTGTCTACATGAACATGTAGACAATACAGTTCTTCAACTTTTCATGGTCAACAGATATGACCCATTTGGACTTTCAATTTTTTTCTGATTTGATATAATAACCTTTGAATTTACTCTGAGCTTTGTGAACATCATCATACATCAGGGGTCTCAAACTTGTGGCCCGGGGGCCAAAGGTTCCAATGCGGCCTGTGGGATGAATTTTTAAAACGCAAAAATTCCACAGTCAAGGCTGTGGCATTTTAGTTCAGGTTCCACATACAGACCAATATGATCTTCAGTAAAATAATAACAGCAGAATAAACTACAAAAGATAACAACTCCATATTTTCTTCTCCGTTTGATGTGGAAAAAAATAATATTATCTTATGCCTATAAATAATGACAACTTCAAAGTGCAAAAACTAACATTAAATTATGAAAATATTCACATTTACAAACTATCCTTTAACAATAAAATGTGAATAACCTGAACAAATATGAAGAATCTGAAATGTATAAAGAAAATTAAGCACAATTTTAACAATTTTCTGCCTGTTATTAAAAGTTTTGTGTCTTTGTAGATCTGATCCATAATGGACAAGTATCATTGATAAGTTGAGGCATAATTTGTTAAAATCACACTTTTTTTTTTTTGGATAGTTTATAAAAGTAAGTATTTTCATAATTTAGTGGGGGGGTTTTGCGCTAAAACAAAGACAAAGTTTTTGGAGTTGTCATTATTTATAGGTTATTATGATATTTTTTTACTGGTCCGGCCCACTTAAGATCGAATCAGGCTTAATATGGAACCTGAAAGAAAATGAGTTTGAGACCCCTGATCTACATGATCAGTAACTATATATATATATATATATATATATATGTATACTGCAACAGTCTGTCATGCCAAGTATTACAGAAGACTTTGAAGATGAGGAATTTTATTTTCAGCAAGATGAGGCACCCCCACTCTACCGCTGCGGTGTTAGATCCTTCCTTGATGAGATTTTGCCAAACAAGTGGATTGGATGGAGGGGTTTGGTTGAATACCCTCTGCGTTCACCAGACCTCACACCACTAGCCTTTTTTAGTGTGGATCCCTAAAAGACAAAGTCTACACCAGGAGTTTCAAACTCATTTTAGTTCAGGGGCCTCATTCAGCCCAATTTGATCTTAAGTGGGCCGGACCAGTAAAATGACAACTGTGAAAAAAGTTAAATTATATTATGATCAGGTTTACATCTACAAAGTTTCCTTAAAGATTCTAAATAACACGAACAACTTGGATTGTCTTAAGAAAAATAAATGCAGTTTTAACAATATTATGCCTCAGTTTATCATTTACACATGTGCATCGCAAAAAGAAAGAATTGCAAAAAAGATTTAGTAACAGGCAGAATATTGGTAAAATTGTATTTAGTTTTCTTTAGACATTTCTGTTTGTTCATATTTGTTCAGGTTATTCATATTTTTTGTAAAAGTATAGTTTGGTAAGTTTGGTAGTTTGGCTTTTTTACACCAAAAAAATAAGGCAAAAATTTGGGGTTGTCATTATTTATAGGTTATTATGATAATATTTTACTGGTCTGACCCATTTGAAATCTAATTGGACTGTATGTGTCTGTACGTGGGAACTGAATTAAAATGATTTTGGCACCATTAATTGTTAATATCTTCAGTGTAATTTTTGCATTTCACAAATTCATCCCGCAGGCCGGATTGGACCCTTTTGACGGGCCGGATTTGGCCCCCAGGCCACATGTTTGACGCCTTTGGTCTACACTATGAGACCTGCAACAGTCGCTGATTTGAGAGCAGCCATTGAACGTGAACGCACGTAAATACCAAGGGAACTGTTTGGTGATGTGTGTGATTCCATTGGTTGTCGATGTCAGCAGAGTCCGTACCAGAACAGACGTCAGTTTGAGAACAGGAGGAAAGACAAAACAAGAAAATGATGTTTGTAAATTCTGTTACATTTTGAAAATTAAATGAATTTTAACAAGTGCTCAGAGAACGCAAACTTCCGCCAAGCACCCCGAATGGTGTGCATGTGTGGATTGAATATTTCTTTTAAAATTCAACAGTTTCAAGGCTCTTCCATACAGCAGAAAAAGTTGAAGCTTAGTACCAGTCATGTATATGTCAAATTATATTCAATTCCAATAAATATTTGTTTAGTTATAATGAAAAATGTGTGGTAAATGGGATTTTCAATGTTAAATGTAAATGTCCACAGAGTCCACATTCCACAGTGGATGTGGACAATTTTGTGCCAGATACAAGATATTGTTATAAGCTACGGGTGTATCAAATTGGAGGCTAATGGGAGTCATTTTGAATTTTTATGAATTTTCGAAAATTGCTCAATGATGAGGGATAGGAAAATTGTAGATTTTGTGACCTTGCTGTGACCTTGAACTTTGGCCTACTTGGCCCAAAATTTAGTGGGTTGGTCCCGGGGCCTAGGCCTATGTGTGGGTACAATTTGGTAAAGATGGTTGGAATAGTTTTCCTGTAAAGTTGCAAACAAACAAAGAAACAAAGAAACACACAAAGCAAAGTGATCACAATACCTCCTGGTGCAGTGAAATAAACACCTACTTTACAATTATTTAAAATGTGTATACATTTTTTGGGACACTCCATATATAAGATCATACATGATTTACACTGAAAAACTTTAAATAAAGATTACAATATTACAATAAATGGTGATAAATCTTTTAAGAAAAGTTAAATCCATTTGGGAACTTCCACAAAAGTACCACTGGGTCTTTATGGGTTAAAATTTCATAGCTAGGAGTAACTGATGTGTAATATTTATATTATTTTTCATCAACAATATTGAACTTTCAACTAGCACCGTGAATGAAAGGTAGATTCTAACCCCACATCATACCATGTATAAGTTTTCTCATAGTGATCCAGCATATGTCGAACATTGAAAACCCAGATATCTGATACAGCAGCGTCAAAAGTCGATTTGTTTTTCCTCAGAATAGAAGATCAAGGGTTTCGTTTGAGACTCACCATGGCGCACTGATGTTTAGCAATCACACCGCCAGAGATGCCAATTTCTCCACTGACTGTAGCCTCAATGGACCAGAAACTCTTGCTATTACTATCGCTCTCTCTCCACCTACATGAAACACAAACTGCTGGATAGAACAAGTTCATGCCCCTTATCAAGGGTTGTTGAAGTGGCTCTGGGAAATATGGGAAATCACTATCTGAGGTGGAAGTCGACAAGGCAGGCAAAGGGAGCATGAGTACACTATGAAAGTAAATTACAACACTTCAGTAAGAAAAACCTCCTGGAATGCACTCAGCATCGCAGAGTGATGAAATCTAACAGTGCAAGAGCATTCATAAGTGAATTCCTTTGACTCAGAACCTGTGCGTAATGCCTCATATGTAGCCGGGTCCAATATAAACACATTTTTCAGAAAAGCGCAGTATCGTGTTTTACATTATTGCAGATTCTCCCTCAAACACAGTTTTTTTTCATATTCACTGTGGGTATTATTCCAAACACAATGAAGCCCATTCATCAGTATGGATAAGGCTGGCAGACTGCAGCTCAGGGCCGTTATGTCAGCAGAGACAACAGCGAAATCCCTCCACCACGTCTTCCAAAACCTGCTTGTATTGACTAGATTTCTGTGAACTAACTGGAACAATTCTGATGACTGACAGGATATTTCTGCTGCCTAGGTAAAAATGATCAATTATAAGATAGACATTCCAGTGAGTATATCCTGAATGTCTCCCTGAGGTGGTTTATTTTAGAGTTTGCAAATACAATTTGGACAGTTATTGCTTCATCCTTGATTACAACCACAAAAGAAAATTCACTCATTTGTGGCTCAGGTGCAGTTTACGTCTGAAATAAATGCCATTATTTGAACAAGGTTAAATATGATTACAAGTACGGGATTATTTGTCTAAGTCTGTGTAAAGTCAGTAGTCGCTTTTCCATCAGACATATGTGCAGAACTTTACCGATATTTACTAAATGGCGAAAAAACAGAAGTGCATAATGTTGGTTTTTCCATTAAATCACAAATGCGATGATTTGTTTATTTATTATCATGAGATATCAAGAGAAGTCATTCCATAAACATGTCATCAAACTCAAATATGCGTTGTTTTGAACCTAAAATGCTTGTTATCCCTCTATCCTGTACTAAATTCAAAAATGATTGGGTTTACTCGTGTGTCTTTCCATTGCAGTTTTGCGTGATATACCCATTTTACTATGGCTGAAAAACCACCTCTTGCAAGAGAAAAAACCTTTCATCGAAAAATGAGAGTTTTGGTGAAATTGTCGGATTTCCATTGGACAAATTTTTATGCACAAGTTATATTTGCACAATTTTAGGGTCAATGGAAAAGAGACTAATCAGAGATTTGTTTGTAACACTTAATACATGTTAGAATTGGTCTGAACTGTAGAGCTGGGCTATGGAGTAATGACTATTTCCATAGTTGACGAATCAACTACTGTAAAGACTAGTCAACTAGTCAGATTATGACCTGCAAAAACAAAAGGGTTGTATATTAAAAAATTATATCATATTATAAAAGCCAAGTGTGCATGTGTGTGTGTCTGGGGATTCACACTAAATCTGTACAGAGCTGACTGATGCAGTTTGTCAAATTCATGTATTTTTGATCAAGGAAGAGACTAGTGCAAACAGTAAGTTGATAAGGCCAATATTTTGGGAGATATTAGTAGTTTTGGAATACAATATCCTTATAATCATGTTGCTATGCCCAGAATGCTTTGGCGGTGACTGCTGGACAAATGTGGTACAGCATGCACAAATACTAGCATTGGGAATCTTAGTTGTAAGGCCGATACAGCATCTCTGAAATGTTCAGTTAATGATATTTTTGTTGAACAAGTCACGTTTTCATCAGTTTTCTTTGTTTCTGATATAATCACCCTCAACTTTAATGTGAGCTTTAATGAACATCTACAGCAGGGGTCTCAAACATGCGGCCCAGGGACCAAATGCAGCCCACCAAAGGTTCCAATCCGGCCCGTGGGATGAATTCACAAAGTGCAAAAATTCCAGTCAAGGCTGTGGAACTCATTTTAGTTCAGGTTCCACATACAGACCAATCTGATCTACAGTCAAATAATAACAACATAATAACCGACAAAAAAGAATGACTGCATATTCTCTTCTTGGTTTGCTGTGAAAAAAATATTACATTATGCCTATAAGTAATGACAACTACAAATGTTTTGTCTTTGTTTTAGTGCCAAAAATAACATTAGCCTAAATTATGAAAATATTTACATTTACTAATTATCCAGTAACAATAAAATGTGAATAACCTGAATAAATATGAACCTGAAATGTCTAAAGAAAATTCAGCACAATCTTAATAATTTTCTGCCTGTTACTAAGTGTTTAGTGTCTTTGTAGATCTGATCCATAATGCACATATATAAATGATAAGTTGAGGCAGAATATTGTTAAAACTGCACTCGTTTTTCTTAAGAAATTTCAGTTTTTTCAGGTTATTCACATCTTTTTTGTTTGGATAGTTTATAAAAGTAAGTAGTTTCATAATTTAATGGGTTTTTTGCACTAACACAAAGATAAAAATTTGGAGTTATCATAATTTATTGGTTATTTTGTTATTATTTTCCTAGTCTGGCCTACTGGAGATCAAATCAAGCTGAATGTGGCCCCTGAAAGAAAATGAATTTGAGACCCCTGATCTACATGATCAATAAGTTAGATTTTGGAAAATACCTGATTTTCACTGAAAAAACACATAATACTGAGGATAATATTATAAATGAATAATAATAAATCACTTAAGAAATGATCAACATAGAGAAAATGTGATTTGAGAACTAACATAAAAGTAGCTCTGGGTCTTTATGGGTTAAAAATGATGAGTTAAAGATAGAGTACAGAGTAATTCTGACATTAGTTTGAGATTACTGTCATAACAGAGTCAAAGTCTATGATAGGGATGAGATGAAAACAACACTGTTGCACTGACGTACTGAGAATACAAATTCTATATTAATTTATTGGCTTGTAAAACAAATACGAAAATAAAGCAAGTCATTCTATTCTGTTTCAGCTGTAACCCTCATTGTAAAAAAAAAAAAAAACCCTGTAAAAAGAACAGTATTATTCCGGCAGCAGGGGTGCCGAAAAAATACTGTTAAATAACGGAAAATAACCATCTCATAAAAATATGGTAATTTTCCAGAATTAAAATACAGTTTTTTGCCCTAACTTTACATGACATTTTGCATATTTTTTTGACTTTTTAATGTTTAATAAAGAATATTTTCATGTCTTAAAACAATCAAATTACATATATATATATATATACATATATATATATATATATATATATATATTTATTATTTATTTATATATTATATATATATATATATATATATATATATATATATATATATATATATATATAATTTTCAATGAGACTAAGTTGTACAATCCACTGATAAAAACTATATTTGGACAGTTTATCAGTGTTTATATATGTTATACATTCACAAAAACACATTTATTCAACATTTTTGTTGTGAAACCTCCTATAATTACACAAGATATTTGTCAATTAACAAACTAGTCTTGTTAAACTTACAGAACAAATACTTCTTTTGTGGTTAATTGTCAGTAATTTTATCTCGTTTTATTATTATTATTATTATTATTTTTACAATATTAAACTTTAAATTAACAGTTTAATCTCATAAATAGAAAAGAAATATTTGTGAAATTATGACACATTTGCAAATGTATTTTAACTGTATTTTTCTGTGAAAAAAGAAAAAAATTCTTTTAAAAACTTGAAATTTTTTGGTTATTCACAGTTACAGTTTTTTCATGTGTTTTCACATTCGACATATAAAATCACAGTCTGTTTTTGTCATTTCATTGATATTTTCCTGTATCTTAAAAATAAAGGAATAATCTGTAAACTTTGAAAATTCTGTTAAATTACAGATTTTTTTTACAGTGCTCAGAATAACCCTCCGAATCCTGTCCAAATACAGTCTCCATCAGTGGTGTTGGGAGTACCAGTCCTATTGATCCAACCTTAATGGTACCCATCCCTAGTGCATCTGTTCACACCCAACATTAACATGCATCTCAGGTGATTGGGCTAAAGCCTTAAACAGCTGAAACTTTCATCTTGAGTTGACTTGGAAGGTTTCTTTAATCCAGTTTAATTCACTGAAGTGTCCGAAGGTGACTGGCTCTTGATGATGGGATGTTTTCTTGCCTGTTACTCAGGGCATCATTCACCTCAAATATTGATATGACAACTTTGACCATTCTGTTTGTTTTTAGTAGGTTTACGTACAGTTTATTGATGATTGAATCTTCAAATGCTTAAAACATCTATGAGCTTTTATCAGATCATACAAACTCCAGGTAATTAATTTCCTCACTGAGAAAAAAAGAGTCCAAATGTGCAGTAGTTCGAAGGCAGCACTAACATATAAAGCACACATGACATATTTTTGTCAACTTTTTGACAGTTTTGATTGTCTTTAAAATAGGCCTGGATGATAGGAACCAAAAATCATATCAATTTTTTTTTTTTTTTGCAGAAAAGCGATACACATATATCTGGATATATAATTTTTCCATAAAGTAAAACCAAAAAGACAGTTCTAGGTCAAAATCACAGGTGCCAAATACCAGATACAGTACAATAATACAATATCAACATGTACATGAAAAAGGTTTTAAAAAATAAATAAGTATAAATGAAATGAAATTCTTCCAAAAGAAAATATATGGAAAATAATGTTCTGGACCATATCTTCAGCAGCATGGTACGCTCCAGCCTTAGTCATTTTGGACCACTTGTCACTATTTCTGTCATCAGGGATGGAATGAATGACTGAGTTCTGTGATGTGGCTGGTTTCGGGGCTGGATCCTGGACAGACTTCACAGTCTCACACTCTTTTCGTACAGAACTTTATGGTGGAACAGATTGCTCATACTCAAACCTTTTGTATGAATAAGTTTTCAGTATTCCCTGCAGAATGCATTTTTTGGCTGCACATCTGTTGAATGGAACCCAAACAAGCTCCAAATGAGCGATCCATTATTTTTTCCTCTTGCAAACCAGTTCCTCGTTAGTTTCTCCCTCGCTTGTGTTTGTAGCCACGTTTGAGTTATAAGGGGTGGGGGGTGGGGTGGATTGTGTTTTGGTACAGATAGAGGTGGGGTACAATAAAGCGGAGTGAGAGGCAGACAGGGAGAGGAGTAATGGAGGGTATGCACGTGACGTCACCGCTAGTGGAAGTCACTGCGGTTCTGCCCACTGAGTGGCAGAAAGAGGGAGATGAGTGACAGCGTTGGCTTCAGTCCTGTCTAAACTGAAGAACAATATTTTAAAAAAATAGGGAAGAGCTGATGTGTGATTGATTGTAAGAACAGGTTCTTAAAGCAGTCGGTGCTATCATTTTACAGACACCGAAAGACAAAGAAAAGAGAAAGAGATCGATCCACAAATCCAGGAAACCAAACCTAGATCTGTGGAACCTGTTTGGTGTCAGCTAACTTTAATTTATGCTGAGTTTTTGGGTCAAATCAGACCTGAAATGACGTATTGTTTTGGCTAACGTTCCTTCTTAGTGCAGCTCTTGGTTTCATGATCAGATCTTTCCTGGTTTTTGTCTTCATCTTGTGATTCTGAACCTTGCGCTCCTACATGATTAGTAAACTAACTGAAACTGAGGATAACCTAGTTTTACAAATAAGGAGGAACTGGAGAATAAAGCTACGACGGAGTATTAGGACCACAGAAGAAAAGAAAAACACTGGGCACTATGAGTATAAAGTTATAAAACATTGATATAAAACCTGTAATTTTATGATGATGAAGTCAAATACAAAAAGAATCACAATGTTATGAGAATAAAGTCATAGTTATAAAAATTATTATTATTATTATTATTATTATTATTATTATTATTATTGTTATTATGAGATTAAAGTCATCATATTCCGACCATAAAGTCATAATATTACAAGAATAATGTGTTAATTTAAAAACAGGTGGTAAAAAATCTCCTAATTTCCCAGAATCCAGTGGTGCCCTGCTGGTCCACAGCAGTAGTGTCTGTGTTGGATAAAGGACTGGATCTGAACTAGACTCAGTAAATCTCCTCAGTCCCAGTAGATCATGCATATATTCACTGGGGTCAGTCCACGGTCTACTGGAAATGACCTTTGGATCAGCTGGTTCTGGGCCCTAGTTTTGGACCCTGGTTGTCAGTCCTGATGAAACCATGTATATTAGTTTCAGGTCCAAATAGCGCTGACCCCCTCCCCCCTGGATCAGGTCTGGATCCTCCATTTGTGTCCACATGTCAGTGTTCATGGACCACTTGTTCTTTGGTAGCTCGTACAGATCCATGTCCAGTCCAACTGTCCTTCATTTAATTTCAGATTTCACATTTTCCTGGTCTCGCTGTGTTTACTGCTATACTCTGTCATGATGAGCAGGTTGGTTTTTGCCACTCAGTCTGACTTAGAGGGGCGTGGCCCAGGGGGAAGTGATGTATGTGCATATCCTCTATATGGGGGGGGGGGGGTGGTTAGCCACCTAGCCCAAACAAAGTAGGTCTGAATACAGCCTGTTTCAGCTCCACATTAAATACAAAATACAAGCTATTTCCTCTCAAATAAAGCCTAATACACACATAATGTCACTGACACTACTTCTAGAACCCTAACCCTCCCCTTGTTCCAATCCTGCATATCAAACGGTAACATTTCTGCTGGATGTCAGTTCTGTTGCACAGTATTTCTTCATTAGCATCCTGTATGTGAATTCTAGATGGACTCACTAAAAGCTTTCATGTCCACATCAACATTTCTAATGGCTTCATTTGCTCACATTCTCCCTGTGACGAGCACCTGTCGGACGAAACCGAGGGCCTGTGATTTCCCTTCACAGCAGAACTCTGATTGACAAGTTGACAGCAAATCACACACTAGGTGACCAGGCGTATAAAATTGTAAACGGTGTTGGACATGTTGGACAGATGCTCGCAAAAGAGAAGATAGAGCCCATGGGATCTGTATGAAAGCGAACAATAACTGGGAATAAAACGCTTGGAGAGTTTTAAGCAGATGTAGTTATTAAAGTTACAAAAGCACCAAAACAAAGCTGACATTCTGGTCATACAGTGTTTACTTCAAATGCCACAGACCTTGTTTTAATGGTCATCCACGCTACATTACAACCAAGATGTGTTACACTCACGTTGAACCATTAAAAAAAAAACACTGTAAAAAAAATCTGCAATTTAATAGAATTTTCACTGTTTATTTAACAGATTTTTCCAGTATTTTTAAGATACAGGAAAATATCAATGAAATGACAAAAATAGACTGTGATTTTACATGTCAAATGTAAAATAACACAAAAAAACTGTTATTGTGAATAACCATAAAATTTCCATTTTTTAAAAGAAATTTTTTTCTTTTTTCACACAAAAATACAGTTAAAATACATTTGCAAATGTATCGTAATTGCACAAATATTTCTTTTCTATTTATGAGATTAAACTGTTAATTTATAGTTTAATACTGTAAAAAAATAAAAAATAAAACAAGATAAAATTACTGACAATTAACCATAAAAGAAGTATTTGTTCTGTAAGTTTAACCAGACTTGTTTGTTAATTGACAAATATCTTGTGTAATTACAGAAGGTTTCACAACAAAAAATGCTGAATAAATGTATTTTTGTGAATGTATAACATGTATAAGCACTGATAAACTGTCAAAACACAGTTTTTATCAGTGGATTGTACAATTTAGTCTCATTGAAAATTATTTCTATATATATTTATAGGTAATTTGATTGTTTTAATACATGAAAATATTCTTCATTAAACATTAAAAAGTAAAAAAAAGAAAAGAAAATCTCTGTAAAGTTAGGGCAAAAAACTGTATTTTAATTATGGAAAATTACTGTATTTTTATGAGATGGTTATTTTCCGTTTTTTAACAGTATTTTTTTGGCACCCCTGCTGCCGGAATATTACCCTTTTTTTACTGTTTTTTTTTTTTTTTTTTTTTACAGTGCAGATGTTGTTATTAAAGTTACAAAAGCACCAAAACAAAGCTGACATTCTGGTCATACAGTGTTTACTTCAAATGTCACAGACCTTGTTTTAATGGTCATCCATGCTACATTACAACCCAGATGTGTTACACTCACATTGAACCATTAAAAAAAACAGCCATTTCCAGCAGGCCTTTAATGTAGCGGAAGTGTTCTAGCTGAGTTAGTCTGAGTGTTGTTTCTACTCACCCACCAGTAGCAATTATGTCATTATCAAAGCCACCGAAAATCCCACAGTGGGCTTACTTCAATAAAGTCAGAGAGCATCCTGTTGTTTAATGTGAGGCATGGGGAAGTTGTCGTTCCATGGTTCCCTCAACAGCACTGCTGAATCATCGCAAAATGCATCCATCTATTTCTGCAAGCGAGGGAGCCGGCCTAACCACATTAGCATGACAACATTTGTGCAAGCTTCTTGGAAGAGTGACAGAGAGAATATCAGCTTTCGTTGCCAATGTCATTGCTAAAGATGTGGGACAGATGAGCTGCGCAGACAATGCACTGTGTTGTAAGTGATTCCTTTTGTGTATAATCTGCTTTAGTCTTTTCAAAGCGTGGAAAAAGGAATATTCAAGTTCGTTTTCAGATATATCGTCAATAGTTGGCGATGATAAAAATGGATGTGCACATATACACTGCAAAAAAGGCCTGCACAAAAATAAGAAAATTAAACTCATTATTAGGGGTGTTAGAAAATATCAGTTCTGCAATATATTATGATATTTCATTTCACAATACTGTATCGATATTAAAAAGTACTGTATTGATGTTTTTAGGTATTTATTCAAATGCAGATATGGCGGAGGTTTATTTTGGTTTTTTGGTTTTCTTTATTGTTTCTATCTTATTTATTATTATTTAACACTGTTTTATTAAATAATGGTTATTTGAAGCATCCTAAAAGCACTTTTTACTGTCTGAGAGGCAGATGGTAGTTCCTTTGGAAACTGGGAGAATTAGAAAAATGTTGTGATATAGCATTAGATCCTGTTCTGAAATAAAATATGTTTAGTATTTGTACATATTTCTGGTGTAATTCAATCCTTCCAGGAAATAATCTTTTTTTTTTTTTTTTTTTTTTAAGAAACAAACAAAAAATTGCCTTTTTAACAGTATCATGATATATCATGATATATCGTATCATGATCCTAGTATTGTGATTTGTGTCGTGTCACCAGATTCTTGCCAATACACACCCTGACTCATTATTAGGTTAAAATGTTTTATTTCAAGTAGAATTATCTGCCAGTGCAGTAGAAAATGACACTTATCAAGTTTTATTAAAATAAGAAAACATTATCTAAGGATTATAGAATGATACAATTCTTATTTTAAGCAGAATATACTTGATTCAAGTCTTCATTCAAGTCTGAGCTGGAGATAGAGTCTGGTTTCGACCGGCTTGATATGTAAAGTGTCATGAGATAACTTTTGTTATGATTTGACACTATATAAATAAAATTTGATTTGATTTTTGATTTGATAAGAATTAAAGTCTGAAAGGAAGAGGAACAAGGAGAAAAACATTCTAAAATAAACATTAGATTCTGTTGATTGAGCTGAAAATGACCACTTCAACAGTGAATCGATCCCAGGTCTTCCACAGTGGAGCCCGAAGCGTTACCTACTGAGGTAAATGCCCACGGTGGGGTCATGTGACCAATTAGCTCCTCCTCCTTCTGGAGCAGACATGGGTGTCCATGTTAAACAGACTCAGAAACCACCTGTAAACAAACTGATGTTCATCCAGAACCGTCCATCACATGTCCTAAACTCTTTTCGGTCAGACTTGTGTTGAGTCTGTGAACGTGTGGATGTAGAATATGTGTCAAAAAAAAGTCTGAAGTGAATAAGCAGTGATTGTGTGAACATGGAGTTAGTCCAACAT
This sequence comes from Sphaeramia orbicularis, assembly GCF_902148855.1. Classification (NCBI taxonomy): domain Eukaryota; kingdom Metazoa; phylum Chordata; class Actinopteri; order Kurtiformes; family Apogonidae; genus Sphaeramia; species Sphaeramia orbicularis. The sequence continues at coordinate 2,141,981 of NC_043978.1, read as the reverse complement.
GTTAGTGACACACATTTAACATGGGACTGAATGAGAGACCAAATGTGTCTGTGGTTTCATGTGTCTGACATTCGACTGGACCGAGGAATTTATCAGTCATTTATCAAATGAGTCCAGGCTCATGTTCAACTGTGGGATCATTTCTGTCATGGTTTAAACCTGGAAACAACAACAAATGGGTCAATAAAGTTAGTTTGGGTCTGGAACACTGGGTGGGGATCAGGGTTCAGGGTTCAGCTCTGGACTGGTTCAGATCATATTTGACTGAGAGATCCTTCTGCATGCATTTTGGGGAATTTGTTTCCTCTTCTGCCTCCCTGTCATGTGGGGTACCACAAGGATCCATCCTTGGACCTTTGCTATTTTCTCTTCATATGCTCCCTTTAGGGTCTATCCTGAGGAAACACGGCTTTGCATTCCATTTTAATGCAGATGAGAGTCAAATCTATTTACTTTTAAAGAAGGATGACCCGCAAGCTATAAAACCCCTCTTGGACTGCATTGATGACATTAAATCTTGGATGTCGTTGAATTTTCTGAATCTAAACCAGAACAAATCAGAAGTTATGGTTTTTTGCCCCAGTGTTTCTAATTACACCACTCCTGTTGACCTGGGTTCCTTATCATATTTGGTTAAGCCAGTCATGTCAAATTTGGGTGTTAAAATGGACCCCAATCTTAAACTCGACCGACAAATTAGTGGTGTGGTCAAGTCTAGTTTCTTTCACTTAAAGCTCTACCTACCGATGTGGCATTTCTCACAGCACTTAGTAAAAGTTTGAACATGAACAACCCGCCTCCCTCCAAAGCCCCGCCCGCTCATCCCAAGTCGTCAGAAATGGATGCATGGTCAGAGCCCCGTTCAGCACTATTTGACGCAGGGGGTACCCCTTCTGCGTCGGATTTCGACGCGGAGGGCAGCCTGATAGAACTGCATGTAAATCCCTCAGTGTCACTGAGCTCTGACGCTTTCCTCTTACCTGATGCGCGTGATAGAAGCGGAGGTGGAAGTGGAGGTTCGGTCCACTTCAGCATGTCCGTAGACCCCTCCCTCAGTAATCAGATCCATCATCCACCTGCCGCGGCCCCTGTTCCATCAGTACACCCTGAATTTAAGGGTCTGGTCTGTGCAGCACTGGGTCAGTGTCTTCAGCTGATGAGGTGCCCAGCACGCGCACTGTGAATGCGCGGCCTCCGCGAATTTCCGTGGACATTTGAGGTTTCATAGTCCGTACATTTATCATCTTACATAATCCTACATTGTGTGACACCAAGTACATGTACCTGAATCAGTACTGTGGTCATAAAAGCTGAGCTTCCTGCAGACTTGTCTGTTCAGTCCAGTACAGCTGACTTCCGGACTTCTGTTTGTTCCCCTTAGTTGTTGTTTCCGTTAATAAATCTGTTTTTTTCCTTCCACATGTGCATTTGAGCTTTATCCATACACATCATAGACAGTAGACTGTGGTCCGTGACAGGAGGAGCAGCGTGAGTGAAGCGTCAGATTCAGAGGTACGCATATCAGATGCGGAGCGCGATAATGGATCGGATGCTTAATGGCCGTAATGGATGATTGACAGGAGGCTCAGCCAGGTTCGACCAATTATTTCATTCAGACTGACTAAAATGATTGGTCAGACTTTTATCAGAACTATATGAGAATTAAACATTTTTGAGTTTCAAAACCTGGTGGATTTCTTTTATATTTTAGTTTGACACATGCTTATTAGGAGCATTTTAAGATGACAAAAGAAAAGTGTAAAAATGCCACATCATACGATATAGCTTTAAGACAGCTTGCAAAAGTGAAATCAGTTCTGCCCAAGGATCTGTTTGAAACTGTGATCCATGCTAGACTTGACTATTGTAATGCACTTTATGCTGGGTTGAGTGAAAATGCACTTTCCCAACTGCAGCTTCTCCAAAATGCTGCAGCTCGGCTTTAACAAGGACACAGAAACATGAACATATCTCACCAGTTTGAGCTTCACTCTATTGGTTGCCAGTGCATTTTAGAGTTGATTTTAAAATTCTCTCTATTTGCTTTTAATTGTTTGAATGGCCTTGCCACCTCCTACCTGTCTGACCTGATTCACCCCCCACCCCCTCGTGCTCTCATGTCAGCAGATCAGATGCAGCTTGTGGTTCCTAAAACAAAACAGAAGCTTGGTGGGGACCATGCCTTTTCTGTTGTTGCCCCAAAGCTGTGGAACCAGTTGCCCTTAGATGTTAGACAGGCTCAGTCTCTGCCCGTCTTTAAATCACGTCTAAAAACTCACTTTTTCTCATTGGATTTTGATCAATGAGTGACATTTCTTACATATATATATATATATATATATATATATATATATATATATATATATATATATATATATATATATATACATATATATATATATACACGTGTGTGTGTATTTTTTTGTTTGTTGGTTTGTTTGGTTTGTTTGGTTTGTTTTTTTTATGCTGTTTTTATTAGATTTTAATTTGTCTTTGTTTTTATAATGGTTGTATTTTGTTGTTCTTTGCCCACTTTGCACCCTGTGTGATCACTGTTTTCATTTATTTATTTATTTCCTTGTTTCATGTGTCGTGTACGGCACTTTGGCCAGCTGTAAAGTTCTTAAAGTGCATTATAAATAAAGTTGGTATGGTATGGTATGGCATGGCATGGCATGGTATGGCGTGGCGTGGCGTGGCGTGGCATGGCATGGCATGGCGTGCCGTGGTATGGTATGGTATGGTATGGGTCATTAGTTCAGATTCTGAAATGTAGAAGTTGTTCCAGTGGTTTCAGTCGATAAATAAGGAAAACAATCTGATCCTTTGATAGGATCATTTGGTAAAATATTTCCATGCCTTGTTACTAGTAAAGTCTGTCTTGATATTAGCTGGAAAATCTAATTAAGAAAAAGTTAGCTTTATATATATATATATATATATATATATATATATATATACACACACACACACACACACACACACACACACACACACATATATATATGTGTATATATATATATATATATATATATATATATATATATATATATATATATATATATATGTACACACACACATTTTATTTTTTATTTTTTATTTTTTCTTTTGGAAAAAAATTCTTGGCAAACTTTTTTTTTTCTATTTAGATGAAAAATAATTTTTTGCATTTTTTATCTAAGTCAGATATTCCTTTTTTGCAGTGTACATATTGGACTATGGCACCAGGGAGAGTTACATCACATCCTATTTACTGTTAAAAACTGTGTGTGTGTGTGTACATATATATATATATATATATATATATATATATATATATATATATATATATATATATATATATATATATTATGGCATGCCGTTTAGGAAATTATTATATATATATTATGAAAGTCTGAATATATGGATTGAATGTCTGAAATTCATTCAATATATATACACTTTCAATCCATATATTCAAACTTCATTCAATATATATCAGCTTTCATTCAAAATATTCAAACTTCATTCAATATATATCAGCTTTCATTCAAAATATTCAAACTTCATTCAATATATATCAGCTTTCATTCAAAATATTCAAACTTCATTCCATATATATCAGCTTTCATTCCATATATATCAGCTTTCATTCAAAATATTCAAACTTCATTCAATATATATCAGCTTTCATTCAAAATATTCAAACTTCATTCAATATATATCAGCTTTCATTCCATATATATCAGCTTTCATTCAAAATATTCAAACTTCATTCAATATATATCAGCTTTCATTCAAAATATTCAAACTTTATTCAATATATATCAGCTTTCATTCCATATACATCAGCTTTCATTCAAAATATTCAAACTTCATTCAATATATATCAGCTTTCATTCCATATATATCAGCTTTCATTCAATATATATCAGCTTTCATTCCATATATATCAGCTTTCATTCCATATATATCAGCTTTCATTCAAAATATTCAAACGTCATTCAATATATATCAGCTTTCATTCAATATATATCAGCTTTCATTCCATATATATCAGCTTTCATTCCAAATATATCAGCTTTCATTCCATATATATCAGCTTTCATTCCAAATATATCAGCTTTCATTCCAAATATATCAGCTTTCATTCCAAATATATCAGCTTTCATTCAATATATATCAGCTTTCATTCAATATATATCAGCTTTCATTCAAAATATTCAAACTTCATTCAATATATATCAGGTGATTTTTACGTGTGTCCGGTAGCAGGGAACTTTGAGCGCACTCCGTGCGCACTTGGCACGCTATTAAGCCCGAACCAGATCAAACGCGCATCGGATTTTCCTCATGGTGCTGACTGCAGAGTGGCCATTACTCAACCTTTCCGTTCTGTTCTTCTTGAGTGTTGTAAAAGCTCTATTTCCTTTGACCAGCAGAGGGCGCCTTGTGCATGAGTAGGTGCAGGTCGTACATACGCGGTCAGTTCGGTCAGTACGTGACAAAGCTGAGAACCTGTCAACAAGTCCGCACCGGTTAGTAACCACATCTTGTGTTTTGCAGGTAAGCTGTTCTAATTGAACACAGACATAGAACCGTAGTATTTCTTCTGAACTACCCTCTGAGGGGACTCGTTGTGAAGCTAAAGCCCAGTTGTGTTCGGCTATGAGCTAATGTGGTGGACGCTGCTCAGTGGAACTCAGGTCCAAAAGAACATGTTGTATGTGTGTGATAGAAACTACCATGAACTAAAGGAAGAGTCACACATGGACAAGAGTTACAGAAGACACACACTCTGACCAAGACATGTCAAACATATGAGTGTTTATGAGTCTGATTACATGTGTGGACCTCGACCCATGCTAATGCAGTTGCTAAGCTAATACCGTAGTTGATGACCTTTAACATGTGCGTATTGGTTCAAACTAGACCAAGGAACTGTGTTACTAAAGGATAGATATCAGATCACTGTTAAATGGTATGGTATCAATACATTCAAATACAATGCTTTAAACTCACAGTTCAAAGGGTGTTTTAGAGACTAAAAATGGTAATTAAAACAGGGAAAAGACAGGCTAACAGCAATAGTGAGTGGTTTATTAAGTTCATTAATCATTTGTGTCAGAGTAAAGTGCAGAAAGTGATATTTGTCTATTTATAAGCTTGAAGTCATGTGTAGAAACTGTACTTGACCCTGTGATAAGTGTCTGTAGTTCATCTATGGTCTAGGTGTATTAGCCAGTACTAGTAGTGGATAGTAAAGGATGACAAACTGACACAACACCAGACACTCACTATGATGCCATCTCAATTAGAAGACTTTTGTGTTGGTATATCTGTGCCAAATTCACTATTTTAAAGTCATTATCACTCTGGGGATGAGTAAAGCATGTTGATTTTTTAACAGTATGGTTTGTCATTTAAATTCATTTTAAATTGATGCACTACTGCCCACTGACAATTGCAATGCTTTACTTGAACGCCGATGCTTTCCCCAAGGTAAACCAGCATATGAGATGGACCAGGCTCATCCAGACTTGGGCTCCAGCCCGTCTTTTGGGTAACTCTGAAGGGGCAGCCACATCGTCACACCAACATGTCCACAGACAACACAGATGTCATCTGACAGTGTCCAGGAGATGTGAAGATGAAGCCAGAGCTGCAGAGGAAGACCAGCGTGGGGGTTTTCACTAAAGGCAGATGACAACTTGATGCAAAAGACGTGGAAGAGACACATGTTATATCACACCTTACAATCCATGCAGAAAGGGTAATATGCAAGTTGTGTAGCAAGTACTGTTGGAGGACACCAGTCAGTTTGTTGCTTCCATGTGAGGGTGAGGTTACCCTTCTAAAATAGTTGATGTTTGTTGTATGTTACTGAACATGTGCCCAAGTGTTGTTGTAAGGCCAGAGGACACATGCACTTGTTGAGTGATTGAATAAAAAACAAAAATCTCCTGCAAACTGCAGTGTAAAGTTGCGTGTGCTTTTATCAAATTAGCAATTTTGAATCACTGAAATTCAAGCACCATATTTCAAGTACCAGGGTAATACACTGAGTCAAGTAAAATCTTAAAAATAAAGTATACACACAAAGCTCTGTGTATTTACCCATAAAGGCCCAGTACTACTTTGGTGGCAGTTCCTAAATTAATTTTTATTTAACCTTTCTAAAATGATTGCTCACCATTATAATATCATCCTCTGTATTTTGCTTTTTTTTTTTTTTTTTTTTTTTTTATGTAAATCAGGTATTTTCCCATATTAAATTCACTGATCATATAGGTGTTCATAAAATCTCAGATTAAAGTTGAGGATTATTATATCTCTGATATTTTATGCACCTTATATATCACGCTGATTATCATATATCATATTGTTTATCATATATCATACTGTTTATCATAGAATCATATGTCATACTGCTATCTTGGACTGTTCAGACTATTTCTGATAATTCTGCACATTAACATCTGACTTTTCTCAGGCAGTTTTGCATATGCTCTGTGCCATGTGTCTGACAATTTACACAATTACCAGATGTTGGACATTTATTTAAATATAATTTTTTTCCTCTTGGTAATACTAGTTTATATTTTTATGCTTTTTTCTATTGCATGTCATTTTTAATTACCACTTTGTTTTGGCTGTGTAACACCCTAGTTTAATTATTCTCTTCAAATTTTTTTTATACTTAAACTCTTGTGGCGTTCAGTGTGAATGGCAAAATAAGATTTTCTTTGTACAGGGAAACCTGTTTACACATGGCAATAAACACTTTGAATCTAGAATCTTTAGTGAAAAACAGAGAAAACTAAAGAAAAAGTGACTGTCAGTGAAATCATTCAACTGAAAATAAACCCAGTGTCTCCATCTAACTGTCATTGATTCCAAGTGAAAGCAGCTTCAGCCCCACAATGTAATAAAATTGGTGTGATTTGCTACATTCGTATGGTATAAAAATTCAAGAAAATGTGAAATTAATCCAAGTATTAGGATTACAATACTCAGATTGATTAATGTAACGAATTATAGTACAGATTACTTTTTTGGAATGTATTCTGTAATCTGTAAAGGAATACATTTCAAAAGTAACCCTAACCATATGGATTCTGCTTTCAGGAAGAGGAAAATAATGATCACTATTTTTTCACTCGTGTTCAATTACAAACTATTTGTGGAAAGACATAGTAGACTGGCTGAAAATGAAAATGGATAAAGTAACTAATGTAGAACAAGTAACAATAATTTTCCAAAGGAACTCTTCACAATTTGTGACATAATTATGGGTAAATACCACATTCATAAACGTAAATACAAAATAAAAATTCTTTCCTTTGTGTGTTGAACATTGAGCTAAGAGCCTAGTTTTTGTCTTTGTCACTCCTAAAGGACTCAAACAAAAATGGAAGCCTTTTATGTGCAGATGTTTCTAAATATCTATAACTTTGATAAAATGCACTTTTGTGTATTGTCGTTTCTCTCTCTTTCAGTGACATACATATTTAAGTTGTTAATAAGCAGCCTTGCTAGTCCCTTTTTGTCTTTGTGCTGCATCCCATCGAGAGTTTTGTACATTTAAAGATGTAAATAAATAAAAGTGGCGTATTTCTGGGTTTGACTGGAAGTCACATGGTCTGAACGGAAATGGAGCTCCATTTTCTACGGGCTTCCGCAGCTAGACTCTCTTGTTCTGAAAATAAAAAAAAACAAAGCTATTAAGACCACTGATTTATTTACATTTTATAACTTTAAAGTAGAATTTTTTTTCCATACATGTATTTGTCCCCTGGCAATATTCTGTAATTTTCTGTTCTGTTCAATCGTTGTTTACTTTGTTATATCTTCATTATG